>NC_057717.1:99477588-99627956 GCF_004010195.1 Chiloscyllium plagiosum | reverse complement strand
AAAAAAAAACGAAAAGAAAAAAAACACAAACAAACAAAACTCAACTATCTCCTAATCTAACTTCCAACTAACCAGAGTATATATTTAAGTCTCTTATATGCTCGGGATGTGTTAACATCAGATATGATAAACCCGTATTCGTGCGGGATTCCTCCCCCGAGGGGCCGCGGACCAGCCAGGTTCGTGGTCTCAATTAAATAAAAGCCCTTGTTAGGATAGCCGAAATATCTGTATTTATGTAATTCAAAAAGGGCTGCCATATTTTATAAAATAATTCGGTCTTTCGGTGCACCATATTTGTAAGGAAGTCAAGGGGAATACATTCCATAATTAGTCTGTGCCAATTTGAAAGTCCAGGGGGGCCCTCCGCCACCCAGTTCATCAAAATATTTTTCCTTGCACAGAAAGAAAGAATAGAAAATAGTCTCTTCCCGTACGTGTCCAGGGAGGGATAAAACAGGTTTAATGAGAAACATCTCTTTTTCCATGTTGCTGATAGCCACTGCGTTAGATCCAGAGTACAGGTATAGGCATCAAGACTGCTGAACTGTAAATTGTTTTTGATAGTGTGTTGTACAAGATACTCTTGTCAGCCACTCTGTCAAACGTGGTAAGGTTAAAGAAACACTGCCATTTATTTACATTGAAGCTGCTGAGCTTTTTCAATGGACCACCATATGTTTGGTCCTGTACAGTAGTGTGGTTTAAGAACTGCAATTCTGGCGCAGTATCCAACAGCATAGCAAGTTGCTCTTCAAAATTTCTTAACTTCTGGAGAGGAGAATCAAGTCAATTGCCTTGGTTTCGAGTGAAGATTTGTAAAAATTCCATTTGTTATTCCCTCCTGAGATTAGCACTCAGCTTCATCCAACCCTGGTGATCCAAAATATCACAAACTGGACCAAAGCAACTCAGGACTTCAAGACAGTGTTGCCATTCATAGAAATGTTACAGATTTGTTGCAAAGCAGAAGGCCATTTGGTCCAATGTGCCTGTACTGGCTCTTCTAATAAGCACCATTCTCCTGCCCTTTATCTGTAAAACTTGCACACTATTTCAACTTAAATAATCATCCAATGTCCTCCTGAATGTCCTAACTGAACTTGCCTCTGCCACACTTCCAGGCAGTATATTCCACACTTGAACCACCTGACAGATTTATATTTAGACAGTAAATGGAAGGATATGGACCACATAGGGGCAAAACATTTTTAGTTTAGAACGGCATCATGTGCCTTGATAGGCCAAACGGCCTGTTCTTGTTCTGTACTGTTCTTTTGTTTGTTCTATTTTTGCACATCTAATTTAATTCTTTTGCAAATCACGGTAAACCTGGGCTCTTATGTTCATTATCCTTTTAAAAGTGGGAATAGTTTCTGCCTGTACACCTTGTCCAAGCTTTTCATGATTTTGAAGTCTTCAATCAAGTCTCCAATTAGTCTTCTCCTCTCCAAGATAAACTGTTCCAACTTCTTTCATCTGTCCTTATTAATGACATTTCTCATTCCTGGAACCATTTTTGTAAACCTCTTCAGCACTACCTCTACTGCATTCATATCCTCTCTATCACATGGCACCTAGAACTGTATAGAATACTCAACTGGGGACTAACCATTTCCTTATACAACCTCAGCACAATAGAGCTCTTGTATTCTATTCTTCTATTATTCATGTTTAGCATACTATATATTTTATTAATAGCTCTCTTTAGTGACTGATGTACATGTATATCCAGGCCTCTGTGCTACTAACACACTTTAGAATAGTATTCTTTATTTAATACTGTATCTCCATGTTCTTTCTACCAAAATGTATCGCCTCACACTTCTCTGCTGTGAACTTCATTTGCCTATTCCATCAATTTGTCGATGTTGTTTTGAAGTTCTGCTCCTCACATTTTACAATGCTTCTGAGCTTTGTATCATTCACAAACTTTGAATCACCCCTGCACTCCAAAGTTAAGATGCTAAATATACATCAGGAAAAACAAGGGCCCCATTACCAATCCCTGAGAAACTCCACCATAAACCTTGCTCCAGAATGAAAAATATCCATTGACCATTACTATTAATTTCATATCACTCAGCTGATTTTGTATCCACATTCCTACTATCTCTTTTATTCTCTAACATTTAGCTTTAACTTTGCTCACACAAAGTTTGTGTGGCATTGCATTGCATGCCATGTTGGATGCCCATGTACATCACATCAACTGTATTACCCTCACCATCCCTCTCTCTTACCTCTTCAAAGAGTCCCAGCAAATTAAGCAGGACTTTTCCTTAAGAAATGCACGCTGGATCCCACTAATTAACCCATATTTTTCCATATGACTATAAATTCTATCCAAAATAATTGGTTGTTTCAAGAATTTTCCCACTACATAAGCTAATTGTTGGGCTTATCTTTACACCTTGGAGAAAGTGAGGACTGCAGATGCTGGAGATCAGAATTGAGAGTGTGGTGCTGGAAAAGCACAGCCGGTCAGGCAGCATCCAAGGAGCAGGAGAGTCGATGTTTCAGGCATATGCTCTTCATCAGGAATGTTGTGGGGAGGGGGGCAGGCCCCAAGGGGGCTGAGAGATAAATGGAAGGGTAGTGGGGCTGGGGGAAAGGTAGCTAGGAATGCGATAGGTAGATGAAGGTGGAAGGTGATAGTGATAGGTCAGAGCGGAGGTGGGAAGGAAGATGGACAGGTAGGACAGTTCAAGAAGGCGGTGCTGAGTTGGAGAGTTGGATCTGGGGTAAGGTGGAGGGAGGGGAAATGAGGAAGGTGGTGAAATTGACATTGATTCCGTGTGGTTGGAGGGCCCCAATGCGGAAGATGAGATGTTCTTCCACCATTTGTCGGATGGCTAGAATTTGGCAGTGGAGGAGGCCCAGGACTTGCATGTCCTTGACAGAGTGGGAGGGGCAGTTAAAGTGGTTGCCCACAGGGCAGTGGGGTTTTTTAGTGCATGTGTCCCAGAAATATTCTTTGAAACATTCTGCAAGTTGGTGTCCTGATTCCCCAATATGGAGGAGACCACATTGAGAACAATGGACGCAATAGATGAAGTGTTTGGATGTGCAGGAAAGTCTTTGCCGGATGTGGAAGGATCCTTTGGGGCCATGGATGAAGGTGGTGTGGAAGCAGGTTTTACACTCATTGCAGTGGCAAGGGAAGGTGGCAGGAGTAGAGGGTGGGTTGGTGGGGGGCATGGACCTAACAAGGGAGTCGCGGAGGGAATGGTCTCTGCAGAAACCCTCCAATTTGGTACCACCTTCTTGAACTGTCCTACCTGACCATCTTCCTTCCCACCTATCTGCTCCATCTTCCTCTCCAATCTATCACCATCATTGCCCACCTTCATCTATTTGTCACAATCCGAGCTACCTGCCCCCCCTCCCCCCCAAACCCCAGCCCCACCCTCCCCCCCTACCATTTATCTCTCTGTTTTTCCAACATCACAGTTATCTTTAAACCTTGTTGAACAAGGAAGTAATGTTTGCAATTCTCCAATACACAAGCACTACCTCCGAACCTATGGGAAGACTAAAAGATTATTGCCAGTACCTCTTGCAATTTCCACTTTCATTTTCTTCAGTATCCTTTCATGCATCTCATCTGGACCAGCTCTAAGTATCAGCAGCTTATCCAATATATTCTTCCTGTCAACGTCAAACCGTTCCAGTGCCTGAGTTCCCTCCTTTGTCATCATGGTCTTGGTAACATCTCCCTTCTTGGTAAAGACAGATATAAATGTTCATTTAATACCTCAGCCAGGTTACCTGCCTCCTTGAATAAATCAACTTTTTGGTCACTTATTACCCTATTCCAAATTTAGGACCATTTTGATATCTATGTGTCAGCCTTTTGCCAGTCAGTGCTAGTTGTCAGGCTTTTCTCATAATTCCTCTTTGCTTCTTTTATTTGCTTCATTACCTCCATTCTGAAATTTCTGTAGGAAACTTGGTTCTCAATTCTATTTTCAAACCTGTCATAGTTTAATTTCTATCTTTTTCATCCAAAGTTCTCTGAATTTGTTTCTTCTACTTTTTCCTTTTGAGTGAATATACCTTGACTAGTCTAAACCATCTCCAAAGGTAGTCTTTTGCTCAGCTACAGTTTTTCCTGCCAACTTTCAAATTGGATCTGTCTGTTGCAGCTCCATTCTTGCCCCCTTGAAGAAGACACCTCCCCAAGTTGATTATGCATTTCCATTTGTTCTTTTCCACTGTTATCCTAAACTTCATTGATCACTGATCAATTGATCATTGTCCCCTAAATGATTCCCCACTGACACTTGGTCTACTTGATCTGCTTCATCCCCAAGATTCAGCTCCAGTCTTGTTGGATTGGACACATACTGCTGTAGGAAATTCTCATGAACAGAATCTAAAAATGTTTACCCCTGTCTGCTATTATTCCTAGAGTATATGTGGGAAATTAAAATCCCCACAATAAGTATGCTTATCCCTGCCTGAAATTTCCTTGCAGATTTCCTCTATATCTTACTAGCTGGTGGTCTATAAGTAATTGTACTTCTGTTGTACCTTAGCACTAGCCAAATTGATTCTGCCCTTGAACCCTCTCAGATACCCTCTTTCTCCAATAATGCAATGCCCTCTCTAACCATTAGTGCCACTGCTCCTCCCTTTTTATCCTTGCCTATCTTCCCTGAGCACCCTGTAACCAGAAATACTTAACACCAGGAAAAGTAAAATGCTGGGGATGCTGGAAGTCTGAAACAGACACAGAAAGTGCTAAAGAAACTCAGCAGGTTTGGCAGCACCTGTGGAGAGAGGAACAGAGTTAATGTTTCGAGTCCAGTGACCCTTCTTCTGAAGAAGAGTTATGTCAGACTCAAAACATTAACTCTGTTTCTCTCTCCACAGACTTACTGGGTTTTTCTAGCATTTTCTGTATTTATTTAATACCCATTCGTGCCCTTCCTTCAACCATAACATCATAATTTCACATGGCAGTATGTCCTTGTAGCTCACCAATTGTACTTACTATGCTCCCTGCATTCACATACATTAGTTTGAAATCTTGATTTAGAATGTTTTAATTTCTCCCTTACTTCTGTTGTATCTATTAATTTACTTTTCTCCATTATAATGCTATCCAGTATTTTGTGTATGCTGTTATTACACTCAACTACTCTCTCCTGTTTCTCACACCCCTACTGAATTAGTTTAACTTCTTCCCACAGCACTAGCAAGCAACACAGGCCCAAATCTGTTCAGCTGCAAGCTGTCTGGCTTATACGGGTGCCACCTCCCCCAGTACCAGTCCCTGTACTCCAGGAGTTAATAACACTCTCTCCTGCTCCACCTTCCCAACCATCCATTCATCTGTCTTATCCATCTATTCCTGTTGATTTTGCATGATATTGTCAGTAATCCAGAGATGACTACTTTTGCGGTCCTACTTCCTTATACTTTTAAATAGATCCATAAATTGTGATTGCAGGATCAGATCCCCCTTCCAATTTGTATCATGGACACCAGCATGGTGAGTCACCCTCCCCCAGAAGCCACTTTGTGACATTCTTGACCTTGGAACTATTGGGCAATGTTTAATCTTGGAGTTAAGGCTGCAGAAATGCCTGTCTGTTCCCCTAACTAATGAATTCTCTATTACTACTACTGTTCCATGTTTTTTTCCTTCCCTTCTGTATAGCTGGCTCGCTCATGATTCCAAGTGACTGGAGCTTGCTGCACTCTGACACAGCATTGCCCTCACCAGTATCCAGAGCAGAAAACCAATTCTTGTCTCCTGCTTTACCTGCCTGGTTTTCCTGGACTGTCTTGTGGTCACCCATTTTCTATCTTCCTGCACACCCCTAACTTGTGGTGTGCCTCCCACTTTCTGATCACACTATCTAGATAACTCTCAGCCATGCAGATGTACCACTGTGACTCTAGCCACTATGCAAGTTCTGAAAGCTGGAGGTCAAGTTTCTGCAGCCAGTGACATATCATACACTTGTGCTCGTGCAGGTCACAAGCATTGTTAACGATTCCCCACATGCCACGGCATGGGCATTCCATATGGCCAAGTTGCCCTGACATAACCTAAGCTTATTTTTTTTTAACTGCTTGATATAAAGTGAAGCTTAGTGATGAATGAGCGTTTAATGTGATGTTACTCTTTGATGTTTTATTTCCAAACTCAGCTCTCTCATGCAGCTTTTCAACTCCTGGTCACCTGGATGCTGATAAAAGTAAAGAAAATGCACACCCCTTTCCTCCCCACCAATCTCTCTTCCTAAGCAAACTTGTATTACACGCTGTCATTTTGATGTCCGTGCACTGCACTTAACCTCTCTTACTTAACCAATTGAGATTCAGATGAGGCTGCTAACTGACAAGTACAGAACTAGTTAATTTAACTAATTTCACCATTGCTGCAAAGGGAGGTTGATTAGCCTCACCCAAGCCTGGAAGAAATTTAAAAGCAGTAAAAACATAAGTTAATTGTGAATTGTAAACAAGCAGCACTAGAGTTCATAAAAAAGATTTGACCCTTTACTTGCCAAACTCGCAGTAGTTCAAATTTGTTCCACTGCACCTCCATGGCTGATCTGCTCCTGAATTCCATTTACCAGCCTTAATAGAAGGCTGTGGAGGCCATGTCATTGAGTGTCTTTAAGACAGGGATACATAGGTTTTTTGATTAGTAAGGGGATCAAGGGTTACAGGGAGAAGAAAGGAGAATGGGCTTGAGAAATGTATGGTCAAGTGGTGGAACAGACTCAGTGGGCTGAATGGCATAATTCTGCTGCTATATTTGTGGTCTTATACCTCTTAATACCTTTTCCCATCCAAAATTATTGATTCAACAGCTTGGATTGCTATGATCTGAAGTTTTAACTCTCTTTCCAGAGATACTGTCACACCTTCTGAGTATTTCCTGCCATTCCTAGTTTTATACAGAGGAATCTCAATTATCCGAATGAGATGGCCGGGTACTATTTCGTTCGAATAATTGATTATTCGGTTAACTGATTTCCTCTGGGGCTCTGAGTTTTCTGTGAAGTCTGCTCCTTATTCAGGAAACTAGGCAAAAGCACACTGCGTGGGAGACCCTGCCCCTGTCTGCTCCCACTCCGCACCCCCTGCCTGCCCCCAACACTGCCCTCCGCCCACCCATAACCCTCAACCAAAGTCTCCACACACACACACACACACACACACACGCACACGCACACGCACACACACACCAGGTTCCACCTCTGCCCTGTACAGGACAATGTTGGAGAGATTATCTGTGGAAGGTGTGGTGGGTTCAGGGTTCACCCCTGTGTAGAACCCCAGGGAAAGTGTGGGGGGGAGAGAGTGAGGGCAGGAGGTCAGTCACTTAGAGACGGTGCCTGGACTGTCCAGGACTGTTCTGGGCAGCATTTCAATGAGCCGAGTTAGTTTTTAATCATTGTACCTATAAACAAAAGACACGATCAGGGTTGAAACAGTTCTTTGACATTAAGTTTCTATTGGGACCTTGAGATCCCCTTCGGGTAATCCGATATTTTGATAATTGATATTTGGATAATCGAGGTTCCTCTGTCTATCAAAATCTATTGATTTCAGTTTTGAAATTTTCAGATAACCAACATCCCCAGTTTTTAAAAATTCACTGTGGATTGTGGGTGTCACTGGCTGGGCCAGTATTTATTGCACGTCTCTAGTTGCCCCTTGATAAGGTTGTGTTGCTGCCTTCTTGAATCACTGCAAGCCAATTTAGGGGCTCTTGTGAAGCCATGCTAGCATCCCTTCCTTTGGGCTAAAAGGCTCAAGTTCAAATCCCACCTGCCCTGAAAGTGTGCCATAAAACATCTGAACAGGTTGATTAAATTCATTAAACATCTGAACAGGTTAGGTTAGCAGTTATTCTTCTATATTTTAAGAATATAAAGTCCAACGAGACATCCTTCATGATTTTAACCTTTTTAACTCTGGTCTTGAATATAAGCACAGGCAAGTCACTTGAAGCTTTTGGAGCACCAAACTTGACTTTTAAAAATCCTTTAGAGATCTGGACTTCACTGATTCAGCCAGCATTTATTGCCCATCGCTGATTGTTCCAGAGAAGGTAGTGGTGAACTGTCTTCTCGAACTGCTGAGGATCTCTATGACTCTATGACTATGGGACATAGCATGCCTACAGTGTTGTTAGGCAGAGAGTTGCGGATTTTGACTGAATCTATAGGGTGATACTCCCTGTTGTCCTGGCCAATAAATATCTCACATTCAGCAATAGATAATAAAGTCTTGTCCATTGTGGGAGCTAGCAGTCTGCATATTGGCCTATATGTAACAGTGGGAGTAGGAGAAGACCAATACCTCTTGAGATGGCTTTGCCTTCAGTTCAATTTTGCTAATGTGATTGTGGCTTGAATGCCACGTTCCTGCCCACACCTACATTTCCTACTCCCCTATTAACTTTTGACACCTTGTTAGTTAAGAATCTATCTCCACATCTGACCTTAATGTATTAACAGTCCTATTTCTGCCACTCTCTCAAGATGAGGGCTTCACATCTCATACATCGCAACACAGGCTCCATTATGAAATAACTTTATTGTATCCTGGACAAATTGAGTGAGGGGGTAAGTGCGTGGCAGATGCAGTTTAATGTGAAGTTATCCTCTTTGATGACAAAAGCAGGAAGGTAGATTGTTATCTGAATGGTTGTAGGTTGGGAAACGGGGAGGTGCAACAAGAACAGCGTGTCCTTGTATACCAGTCACTGACAGTAAGCATCCAGGTTCAGTAGATGTTGAAGAAGACAAATGGTATGTTGGCTTTCATAAAAGGATTCAAGTACACGGGCAGAAATGTGTTGCTGCAGTTGTACATAACCTTGGTGAGACCACATCTGGAATATTGTGTAGTTTTGGTATCCTTATCTGAGGAAGGATGTTATGGCTTTAGAGGGAGTGCAATGAAGGTTTGCCAGACTGATTCCTGGAATGGAATGGCTGACCTTTGAAAAGAGACTAGATTAGTTAGGACTACATTCACTGGAGTTTATAAAAAGGAGGTGGGATCTCTATAAAATTCTTACAGGACTAGACAGGGTAAATGCAGGAAAGATGTTCCCAATGATCAGGGAGTCCAAAACCAGGGGTCACAGTCTAAGGATATGAGGTAAGCCATTTAGGACTGAGATGAGAGTTGTGAGCTTATGAAATTCTCTGCCACCGAAAATATTTGAGACCAAAACATTGAATGTTTTCAAGAAGGATTTAGATATAGTTATTAGGGTTAAATGAATCAAAGGATATGGGTAGAAAGTGTGAATGGGATAATGATTTGGATGATCAGGAATGACCATAATGAATGGTGGAGCAGTCTCAAAGGACTGAATGGCCTACTCAACTTCTGTTTTCTATGTTTCATTGGCTGGAATGCACTTTGGGGTGTTCTGAAGGTGCTGCATAGGTCATTAAGGGTTTTCCTCTTTCCCTTTGCTGCCTCTGAACAGTTCTGGCTCAAATAGGAAGGTGTGGTGGCATGAGATGATGTGTCCACTAGAGGGTGCAATGATCAAGACAGTTGCTTGCCCAAAACAAATGTCTCCTTTCATGCAGACATTGAGCCTCAGCCACAATTAGAAACCTCCATTGCTAACAAGTCAAAACACTTCCAAAGAATGTAAAAAAAACCCTCACATCAAGTATCGTAGCCTTTTAAAAGTGTGGTTGACATTTCCCCATTTCAGGAAACTGACCTGTAAATTGCCTTTCTTTTCTCCCCTGCCCAATTTTATTAAATGGAAATATTACTGCAAAATTTACCTGCCTCAGGAGGGCTTGGCCATGTAAGCTGTGAATAGGAGTCAGGGGTGAGGACAGGTTGATATGTAGGCACAGACACTCTTTAATTTGGAAGTTAATTTGTTCTTAATTTTCCTTTTGTAAATCAAAGATTTCCATTATGATCCAAGTCCCTTCCTATCTCTATAACTTCCTCCAACCTTCCCGACCTCAGAGCTCCTGTGCTGTGTTAACACTGCCCTCCAGAGCATCGGAGTTTCAACCAGTGGAGGCTGTATCTTCAGCCACCCTGGCCTTAAGCTCTTTAAGTCCCTTAATCTCTTCCACTTGAATTGTTTTTGCCTGTACACCATTCTTTAATATATACCAATCTTTGCACATGTGTGGCTTGGTGCCAAAAGTAGTTTTGATAATTGCTCCTGTAAAGTGCATTGCGACATTTTACTACATCAAAGGTGCAATATAAATGCAAGTAGTTGCTGTCATTATTCACAAGTAAGACTCAACAGGGACTCCCAGTCACCTGTTGAACTACTGAAGGTAGCACAATCAAGTCTGCTCATTCTGACTGTTCTGAGGAAGGATCACTGGACTCAAAACTGTAGTGATTTTAATGAGGTCTGCCAGATGGACCTCACAGAGTATCACTTTTCTGTTTGGGGCTGTTAAACTAGTCCAATGAGGAACCCCTGGCTGATAGATAAGAATAGGAGTGTCAGACATCTGTTCACTCTGAAAGTTGGCTCTGATGGATCTGGATCAGCATTAAGGACTCTCCACATGTAAATAAGGGTGACTTGGTGATGGGATACTAGCCTCTGTGGAGTTACTTCAGTGGCAGTGAGAGAAAAGCACACTTCTGAAGAAATTCATTCGCAAAAGTGGTCTTTGAGTTGGGGTAAGCATCTTTGGCATTATGCTGTTACTTGGGAGGCCAAAGACTGGGCCCAATATATGGAAAGAATGCCTTAATCTTTTCCAGGCAAATGACATTGGAGCAGATGAAAATAAACAAGTCATTCTTCTAACACCTCACAAGCTGTTTTGGTTATTAAAAACCTTACTTTCCTGGCGGCACCAGATATGAAAACATTTCAAGAGTTGACAGATTTAGTTAAGGAATTTTATCATCCTGTGCCTTTTCTAATTCGGAGACCCTATCAGTTTTAATTGGCAATTCAAGAAGCAGGGGAATCTGTATTGGGATTTTTGCGTAGGTGAAGATGGCCCTTGCTGTTTGAATTCGCTGGACATTGGAGTGCGTCTGGGAAAATCAACAAACAGTGAAATTCACAACTGATCATGGAGGAACTGTTTGGGTGAAGTCACAGCAGAGAAACAGATAAGTCAATAGTTTTAACCTGGAACAGTGTTTTGAAGATGAATTAAGATGGTGTTATTTTCTGGATCTGTAGATTGTGAAGGAGCAAAACTGTGCTTCTTGTCAGATGTGGAAGTTTAAGGAGAGTTTACTTGTTACTGTGGGTTATATCTGCAATAAATGCTGTTGGTTGCGAATCCTATCAGATTGAATGATTGGAGAGACAGTTAGAGGCAAGGAGGAATTTGCATCAGCAACGGTATGTGATGGATGGCTATTGTAGGAAGGGGGAAAGTCTCAGATACAATCATATAGGTGGGTTAAATCCAGGAAAGATAAGAGGTAGGCAGTTAGTGCAGGAGTCTTCTGTGGCTATCCCCATTTCAAACAAGTATGCTGTTTTGGAAAATGTAGGGGGTGATGGATTCTAAGGGGAACGTAGCATGAACAGCCAAGTTTCTGGTATTGAGACTGGCTGTAATGCAATGAGGTGTACGTCGGGTTCCAAGAGATCAACTGTGTGAGGGGACTCTCTAGTCTGAAGTACAGACAGACGTTTCTGTGGCCAGCAACAAAAAATCAGAATGGTGTGTTGCCTCTCTGGTGCCAGGATCAAGGATGTCTCAGAGGGTGCAGAATGTTCTCAAGGGGGAGAGGGGCCAGCAAGAGGTCATTGTCCACTTTGGAACCAACGACATAAGGGAAAAGGTTGAGATTCTGAATGGAGATTACAGAGAGTTAGGCAGAAATTTAAGAGGTTCTCAAAAGTAGTAATATCTGGATTACTCCCAGTGCTACAAGCTAGTGAGGGCAGGAATAGGAGGATAGAGCAGATGAATGCATGGCTGAGGAGCTGGTATATGGGAGAAGGATTCACATTTTTGGATCAATGGAAGCTCTCTTGGGGTAGAAGTGACCTGTACAAGAAGGATGGATTGCACCTAAATTGGAAGAGGACTAATATACTGGCAGAGCTGCTAGAGCTGCTTGGGAGGATTTCAACTACTAAGTTATTTCAATGCAAGGGGCCTAACTGGGAAGGCAGATGAACTCAGGGTATAGTTGGAACATGGGACTGGGATATCTTAGAAATTACAGAAACATGGTTCAGGGATGGGCAGGACTGGCAGCTTAATGTTCCAGGATACAAATGCTACAGGAAGGATAGAAAGGGAGGCAAGAGAGGAGGGGGAGTGGCATTTTTGATAAGGATTAGCATTACAGGTGTACTGAGGGAGGATATTCCTGGAAATACATCCAGGAAAATTATTTGGGTGGAACTGAGAAATAAGAAAGGGATGATCACCTTATTGGGATTGTATTGCAGGCCCCCTAATAATCAGAGGGAAATTGAGAAACAAATTTGAAAGGAGATCTCAGCTATCTGTAAGAATAATAGGGTGGTTATGGTAGGGGATTTTAACTTTCCAAACATAGACTGGGACTGCCATTGTGTTAAGGGTTTAGATGGAGAAGAATTTAAGTATATACAAGAACATTTTCTAATTCAGTATGTGGATGTACCTACTAGAGAAGGTGCAAAGCTTGACCTACTCTGGGGAAATAAGGCAGGGCAGGTGACTGAGGAGTCAGTGGGGGAGTACTTTGAGGCCAGTGACCATAATTCTACTATATTTAAATGGTGATGGAAAAGGATAGACCATGTCTAAAAGTTGAAGTTCTAAATTGGAGAAAGGCCAATTTCGACAGAATTAGGCAAGAACTTTCAAAAGCTGATTGGGGGCAAATGTTTGCAGGTAAAGGGATGGCTGCAAAATGGGAAGCCTTCAGAAATGAGATAACGAGAATCCAGAGAAAATATATTCCTGTGAGGGTAGAAGGAAAGGCTGGTAGGTATAGGGAGATATAGAATGTAGGGAAATAGATGGTGACACCTTGCAAAATGTCCATATTATAGAGGAGGAAGTGCTGGATGTCTTGAAACGCATGAAGGTGGGTAAATCCCAAGACCTGATCAAATGTACCCTAGAACTCTGTGGGAAGCTAGGGAAGTGATTGCTGGGCATCTTGCTGAGATATTTGTATCATCGATAGTCACAGCTGAGGTGCCAGAAGACTGGAGGTTGGCTAATGTGGTGCCACTGTTTAAGAAGGGTGGTAAGGACAAGCCAGGGAACTATAGATCAGTGAGCCTGACATCGGTGGTGGGCAGGTTGTTGGAGGGAATCCTGAGGGACAGGATGTACATGTATTTGGAAAGGCAGGGATTGATTAGGGATAGCTAATATGGCTTTGTGTGGGAAATCATGTCTCTCAAACTTGATTGAGTTTTTTGAAGTAACAAAGAGGATTGAGGGCAGAGTGGTAGATGTGATCTATTTGGACTTCAGTAAGGTGTTCGACAAGGTTCCCCATGGGAGACTGGTGAGCAAGGTTAGATCTCATGGAATACAGGGAGAACTAGCCATTTGCATACAGAACTGGCTCAAAGGTAAAAGACAGGGTGGTGACGGAGGGTTGTTTTTCAGACCAGTGGAGTGCCACAAGGATTGGTGCTGGTTCCACTACTTCTTTTCATTCTATATAAATGGTTTGGATGTGAGCATAAGAGGTATAATTAGTAAGCTTTCAGATGACACCAAAATTGGAGGTGTATTGGACAGCGAAGAAGGTTACCTCAGAATACGACAGGATCTTGATCAGATGGGCCAATGGGCTGACGAGTGGCAGATGGAGTTTAATTCAGATAAATGTGAGGTGCTGCATTTTGGGAAAGCAAATCTTAGCAGGACTTAATGGTAAGCTCCTAGGAGTGTTACTGAACAAAGCCCTTTGAGTGCAGGTTCATAGCTCCTTGAAAGTGGAGTCGCAGTTGATAGGATCGTGAAGAAGACATTTGGTACACTTTCCTTTATCATTCAGAGTATTGAGTATAGGAGTTGGGAGGTCATGTTGTGGCTGTACAGGACATTGATTAGGCCACTGTTGGAATATCGTGTGCAATTCTGGTCTCCTTCCTATCGGAACGATGTTGTGAAACTTGAAAGGGTTCAGAAAAGATTTACAAGGATGTTGCCAGGGTTGGAGGATTTGATCTATAGGGAGAGGCTGAACAGGCTGGGGCTGTTTTCCCTGGAGCGTCGGAGGCTGAGGGGTGACCTTATAGAGGTTTATAAAGTTATGAGGGGCATGGATAGGATAAATAGACAAAGCCTTTTCCCTGGGGTTGGGGAGTCCAGAACTAGAGGGCATAAGTTGAGGGTGAGAGGGGAAAGATATATATAAAAGAGACCTAAGGGGCAAATTTTTCATGGAGAGGGTGGTATGTGTATGGAATGAGTTGCCAGAGGAAGTGGTGGAGGCTGATTCAATTGCAACATTTAAAAGGCATTTGTATGGGTCTATAAATAGGAAGGGTTTGGAGGCATATTGGCCAGGTGCTGGCAGTGGGGATTAGATTGGGTTGGGATACCTGGTCAGCATGGACAGGTTGGACCGAAGGGTCTCTGACTCTGACTGGCATGTAACTTTGGCTTAACCCTTAATGAGATGCTGTTAGACCATTTGGTTTGTGGGATTAAATGATGTAACATGCAAAACACCTACCAGCTGAAGCCCAACTGGACTTTAAATAGGCACTACAACGAGCTTTAATATTGGAAAATGCGGCAAGTGGAATGTATGAGTTGCAAGGTATTCCAATGGAAGTGGACACCCTTGCCAGTCTGACTGAGCTTGTAGAACACTGCTTGAGTGAAGGCAATTGCATAGCATCACTTCGGACATATCCTGAATCGAGGGACTCCAGGTCAGCTCACAGCAAAACCCCAAAATAAAACCAAGCCTCAGCCAAATGACAAATAATTTCTTCAGGATCTGGGCTGGCAAGCCATTGTAGATACTTTCAGTGTGTGGACTTGGGACAGTAAAAGAGTCACACTAGAACTAAATTAAGAAAACTCATACATGTAATCCAGGAGAGTGCACACCTTGGAACATCCACGTACATCTGGTTCGGAACAGTTAAATTGCTTAGCAACATCTCAATCCAAAACTATCAAAATAAATGGTTAAATAGTCACCTGGTTCTAATGGAGGTTGATACCGTTATGGCTGTTTCAATGATCGCAGGACTAGTCTTTAATAAGATTTGCTCTGGACTCCAACCCTTAAGTAAGCTAGGCTGAGAACTTATACTGGGGAACCTTTACAGATGAAGAGTACAACTTTGGTTCTGGTCTCATATGAGAAGCAGCTGATTCAATTACCAGTGATGGAGTATAAAGCTTCAGATCAAACTTGATGGGGTAATACTGGTTGAGAAAGATTCACCAGATTGGCTTAACATTTTTTGATAGTGTCTGCCTCAGTGAAGTCCTAATTAAATACCTGGAAGTTTTTCAAGAAGGTCTCGAGGCTATCAAAGGAGCCACAGCCACCTTGCGTATTGACCAGGAATCAATTCCACAATTGAGGCCTGCCCAGTGCTACTTGCTTTATTGGCAAAAGCAGAGGCAGAAATCAGAAGGCTGGAAAGCAAAGGAATCTTAAGACCAATCCAGCTTGCAGAATGGACAGCACTGGTCGTACTGATTGTGAAGCCTGATGTTATGGTTCGCCTTTGTGGGGATTTTAAACAAATGGTAAACCACTGTTCGCAGCTGGATAAGTATCCAATCCTTCGCGTAGAGGATTTATATGCAAACCTGGCAGGGGGTCCTTTATGAAGCTGGATATGAGCCATGCATACTTGCAATTGCAGTTGGATGAGGATTCTCAGAAGTATGCTCCAATTAATATCCATAAGGGTTTATGCAAACGTGCAATATTGCCATTCGGGGAATCATCAGCTTGTGCAGTTTTTCAACGGACGATGGAGAACATTTTATAATGTCGCACTGATCTAGATGTTGTGCTGCTAACAGGGAAGACCAGTAAGGATCACTTCGAGAATTTGGACATATTCCTTTAGATGTTTCTCCCAGGTGAGCGTATGGCTCAGAAGGGAAAAATCTATGTACAGGCACCCTAAGTAACCTATATGGGCTACAGAGTTGACAAGACCATTGGAAGATAAAGTGAGGACTAGTGAATTATTATGGAAGGTTCATACATAACCTTGGCTTCACCTTGACACCTTTGCATCAACTTTTAGAAAAGGGTCAGCCTTAGAAATGGTCATGTAGCCAAGCCAAAGCTTTCATGGAAGTGGGGAAACAGCTATCATCCTGTAAGTTATTGGCATACTCTGATCACAAGTGAGATCTGGTATTGACATGCAATGCCTTTCCGAATGGCATTGGCATAATATTTGCTCATAGAGGGCACAATGGAGTGGAGCACCCAACAGTATGAATGTGGGAGTTTGGCTAATGCAGAGCATAGATCCGCCCAGATAGAGAAGGAAGTTTTGGCTGTCATATTTGGAGTCTGGAAGTTGAACCAATATCTTTATGGATGTAAATTTATAATAATAATGGACCACAAACCCCTGCCAGGTCCAGTTAAAGAAAACAAGGCTGTGCCACCCATAGTTTCAGGCTGAATTCAGGTGGGCTCTAATTCTAAGTGCGAATAATTAAAAGTTGGAACACCATCCAGCAGGCCAAGTAACAAATGCGTATGCATTGAATTGCCTCCTTCTAGCAGATACACTTCTGGTGGTACTGCTATTGGAAGAGTCTGTAATGGTTTTAACTTTTCTGGACACTCTTCTATCGCAGCTGACAATATCAGACTTTGGATGCAAAAAGATCCAGTCCCGGCAAAACTGAAACAGCTGGTGATGGTGGAGGAAACCCAAAGGGCCATCACAACCAGAAATGAAACCTTTTTGGATCCGGAAAGACCGGATCACAGTAGAGGACGGCACCTTATAATGGGGAGTATGAGTGATTGTCCCAAGCAAAGGTCGCCGCCAGATACTGGCTGAACTCCCAACAGGATCATCGAGGAGTTGATAAAGTCATTTCTGATGGCCAGGATTGGATGCAGACATAGTCATATTGGTGGGGCAGTGCCCAGAGTGCCAACAAGGAGAAAGATTACTGCCAGCAGCTACCCCACATTTGTGAGAATGGCCGGGTACACCCTATACTCAGTTACACGTCAACTGTGCAGGTTCTTTCATGGGCTCAATGTTCTTAGTCATCATAGCACCACTCAAAGTGGTTGGACATGCGTAGAGTTCATTCATCAAACACAGGGAAGACAATAGAAAAACTGCATGCGTCTTCTGCAATATATGGACTCCAAGAAATGTTGGACACAGATAATGGGCGTTTGTTTACCAGCAGAGAATTTGAGTATTTCCTAAAGTTGAATGATTTTCAACATTTAACGAGCGCTCCATACCACCCATTGTTCAGTGATCTGGCAGAAACAACAGTCCAAACTCTGAAGGCAGGCTTTACAAACAGTCTTTCAAGCAGCATCCGAGGACAGGCAAAATCGACGTTTCGGGCAAAAGCCCTTCATCAGGAATAAGGCTTTTGCCCGAAACGTCGATTTTGCCTGTCCTCGGATGCTGCCTGAATTGCTGTGCTCTTCCAGTACCACTAATCCAGAATCTGGTTTCCAGCATCTGCAGTCATTGTTTTTACCCCTTTACAAACAGTCTTCAGCTTCACTGGATACCAAACTGTCCCGGTTCCTAACTGATTGTAGGACCACCCTCTTCAGCTACAGGGATGGCTTCAGCAGACACTAATGGGAAAAAACTCTGCACCAACTTCAATGTGATTTTCTTGGATCTTGTGTGGAGGCTGAAACGGCCTGGGGAACGTCTATGCTGGATACAAGACTCTGCTAGGTGATTGAGACAGCTTACTTCAGAGGATGAGGTTTGATGTAAGCCTTGCATGGGTAAGAGGCATGGTTGACGTATGGCCAGGTCCAGTGATGTGTAAAATTTGGGTAAGTGCGATGGTCCTGAATAAACACATGGATCATATGAAAGCTGCAAATTCGCAAACTGTGTGGGAGGAACACTAGTCCAGCTCTTCGACAGACTTTCCAACTGTTCTGGAAACTGTGGGTTCTCCTTTTGTGTCAAGCCTTGAAGATGCCTCAGAATTTGAGACGGACACAACAGATTTTGCCACCTCGACACCTTTGCGCCTGAATGAATTTCTTCCAAGCTGCTCCAGAGCAAGAGGCGAGCGACTGTGCATTACGTGCCACCCGTTTCAGAGGCAGAGTTGGATGAACCTCCTGCTTTGGCTGCAACAAAGCTGCCACAATCTTTTTAGTGATCTTTTTCAGCTATACCTCCCCCTAGTTAAACTGAGGATGACTAAAACAAAGGAGCCAATTACAAAGGTTCTTGAATTATACGAAAATTAATTTCATTACTTTCTAACAATGAAAAAAATATTCAACACAAACACAGGTACAGGTAATTGAAGAATATGCAGTTTAAAACCTTTCAGGTGTTTTCATGCTGGTAGATTTTAGCCTGAGGCCACGGTTGTTAAGGGATTAAAGTTTGCTGAAAATTCTACATATCTTGAGTTTTACATGATTGGCTGTTTTCTCCTGTTTGTGTTATCATCCAATGATTTGTCTTTTGAGAAACTAAGGGAAAGCGGGGAAAGTGAGAAGCTTTTCCAGTTCTAGTTACAAGTCCACCTCAAATTCCATCAAAAAGTAGCTCCTGAAATGCAGCTGGTTCATGTATTGTGTTGAATTCTGTGTTTATTAGCTGGTTAATCACATGATGGTATTTTATCAATCTCCAACATGTGAACTTTGCATGAAGGTGTAATTCAAACAGGAGGCACAAATTTGTTTGACTGGTTTCAGACTCATTTGATTAAAAATGTGAATTTCACATCAGTTTGGTTCTTGTTTGTTGTTGGAGCTTGGCCCAACCTGTGACCCAAATGACCTCTGCAGCCTTTTTTGTCAGTGATGTTTTGTCATTGAAACCATTTTAGTTCCAGCGAATAAATCAGATGATGGGAGTTGACAATTGATGGTATACTTATCACCATTACTTTGACCGTGTCCACACCGCACGGTTCCAAAGAACTTACATTTATATAGTGCCTTTGTCATCAGAGGACACCCCAAAAGATTCATAGCTTAATAAAAAACACCGTGTACTTGTAGGTTAATATTACGGTCAGAAATGTGGCAGCTAATCTGTGCACAGCAAGATCCTATAAACTAATAATAAAGACCAACCAATCTGTTTTTAATGATATTGCCTACTAGCTACAGGGCACTGGGTAGAACTCTCTTACTGTTCAAAATAGTGCCATGGTAGCCTATACGCCCATTTGAGAGGACTATTGCTATCTCATTCAAGAAATGGTACTTCTAATAGTGCAGCACTCTCGCAGCTGCAGCAGCCAGCCCACAATATTGTGGTTAAGACTCCAGATTGTGACTCAAATCCTATAACCTAGAAGTGGTTGTTCTGCACACTGTATAAATTGTGAATGATACACCAGGGTCTACAACACTGACTGATATTTGCCTCCAAGGGTGCAGAAGCCAATTGTGCATGCTCAGTACTGTCTCCTTCACCCAGCCCAGTACCCCATCCTCCCTGATTTTGCATCCACTTAGAGGCTTTGTGGGGAGTAGAGGCAACAATATTCTTTTGCAAATAATTCAAGATAGACTTTGCATACTACATCCTGTTAGATATCTTCCATTTTCCTGAATTGTCAGTGGGTGAGTTATCATTTATGCCGAGGAAGGAGAGTGTGGCTAATCGTTATTATTGATCACTCAGCGCCTTCTATCATTATGAAACAGAGTTCACTAGGAACTGGAATTTTCACCCTTTAATGGAGATTGTGAACTGCAATTAAACTGGCATGAGACAACAGGTTCATTGTACCCAACTAATGAAAGCTTTGTTGCAGTAGTAAATGGAAAAACACAATTTGAAAATTTTCACTGTATGTGCTTAACTAAGGTGGCAGTTGTGCAAAGCTGTGATCTGTGGGATTATGATTGAATGACATGCTGCTTCCCCTCATCCCCAATACCTGGAATGCCATTTAGCCACCCTTGGCCACTTTTACCCACCTCTCTGATCTTCAGATTCCTTATCTCCAATCGCGGATTTTGTCATTTATCATATTGCTGTTTGTGGGAGTTTCCTGTGCTGTCAGTTTGTGTTGCCCATATTACCATAATGACTTACACTTTAAAACTATTGTAATAGTGATGTGCTTTGAGGTGTATTGAAGCCACAAAATACACTATCTTTAAGGGAAGGTGATGGTGGTGTGGCAGTAACATCACTAGAAATCCAAAACCTGACGCTAATGTCTTGGGAGCCTGGGTTCAAATTCCACTGTGGTAGGAATTGAATTCAACTTCTCCTAAAGAAAAAAATGTTTGGAGCTAAAAACCAACCTAATAATCATATCACTACTGTG
Organism: Chiloscyllium plagiosum; assembly: GCF_004010195.1. Classification (NCBI taxonomy): domain Eukaryota; kingdom Metazoa; phylum Chordata; class Chondrichthyes; order Orectolobiformes; family Hemiscylliidae; genus Chiloscyllium; species Chiloscyllium plagiosum. The sequence continues at coordinate 99,607,509 of NC_057717.1, read as the reverse complement.
CAATGCTGTTGAAAATTAATGTTTTACTAGCTTCCTTTAGGGAAGACAATCTCCTGTCCTTACCCAGCCTAGCCAGAAATGTTTAAATCCCATGAATAAGGCAGCATCTTTGAGGACTGAATACAACAATACTGTTGCGAAGGTAGTTTACAATTACTTCCTCAAGGGCAACTAGGGATGGTCAATAGATGCCCGCCTTGCCCACAGCCCATGATAAGAATTTAAGTTTACTTTTGAAATAAACAGTTCCACAGGGAAGAGCAGAGTGGGTCGAGTATGGCTGAGTATGTGTGTGAATGAGGGTGAGTACTGAGGGAGCGAGTGAGGGTAAAACAGTACCACTATCCGAGAATGAGTCTGATGAAACTTCATTGCACTCCATCCACAGCAAATGTATTGTTCCTGAGATAAGGAGACTAAAACAACATAGGTAGAAAGAGGGATGAGGTCTTGCGGAATGAGTACAAGAAATTAAGACAGTGTCTGAAAAGCAGGATCTTGAGAGTAGTAGTTTCTGGATTACTGCCAGTGTCATGTACTAGTGAGGCAAGGAAAAGAAAGATAGAACAGATGAATGGATAGCTAAGTAGTGGTGCAGGTTCTTGGATCAATGGGACCTCTTCTGGGGCAGAGAGGAACCTAAGCTGGAGAGGAACCAATATCCTCGCAGGGAGGTTTGCTAGTGCTGCTTGCGAGGGTTTAATCTAGAGTGACAGAGGACTGGGAAACAGAGCAGCAGGCCAGTGGAGGGATTGAGCAGAATGTAGATGTTAGGACCAGTAAGTCAGAAAGGAATAACCGTCAGAGACAGGTAAATGAATATGATGGTACTAATAGGCTGAAGTGTCTTTATTTCAACAGAAGGAGTATTATAAGTAAGGCAGATGAGCTTAGAGCCTGAATCAGTACATGGGACTATGATGTTGTGGCCATTACAGCGACTTGGTTGAGAGAGGGACAGGACTGGCTGCTCAACTTTCCAGGGTTTCGTTGTTTTACATGAAATAGACAGGAAGGTAAGAAGTGGAGGAGTAATTTCATTACTAATTAGGGAGAATGTCACATTCTCAGTCCAGAGGACATATTGGAGGGCTCATCCACTGAGGCAATGAATGGAGCTCAAAAATAAGATGGGTGCAATTGCTCTGATACGATTATACTAAAGCTTCACCTCCCTGCCCCCAAAAACAGCCACTGAGCCATTGAGGAACAAATATTGTAGCAGATTATTGGAAGATGCAGTAACAACAGCATTGACGTAGTGGGTGACTTTAACTTCCCCAAATTTGACTGGGACTTCCTTCGAGTAAGAGGCTCAGACTGGACAGAATTTAAGTGCATTCAAAATGATTTCTTACAACAGTATGTGGCTAGACCAACTAGAGGAAGGGCCATACTGGGTATTGTATTGGCTAATGAGCCTGGCCAAGTAACTGACCTTTCAGTGGGAGAGCATTTTGGAAACCGTAATTACAACTCAAGTTTGAAGACCGATAGCAACTAAGGAGTGTTAATTGGGAGTAGCTGTTATTGGGAAGTCCACATTTAACATGTGGGAGTTGTTTAAAGACCTCCTGGTCTGTGTTCAGGACTGGCATGTACCAGTAAAGAAGAAGGACAAGGATGGCTAGGTATGGGACCCTTGGATAATGAGGGAATTTCTGAATATAGTCAAAATGGAAACGAAGCATATATAAGGTTTAGGAAGCTAAAACCAGACCAGGCCTGTGAGGAATATAAAGAAAGGAAAGAACTCCAGCATGGAATTAGGAGAGGAAGAAGTAGCCATGAAATGACCTTGGCAAGTAGGGTTAAAGAAAATCCCAAGGCATTCTATGAATACATTAAAAACAAGAGGATAACTGGAAAGAAGGTAGGACCACTCAAGGGTGAAGGAGGGAACTTGTGTTTGGAGCCAAAGGATGTGGGTCAGATTCTAAATGAATACTTCTCATTGGTATTCACCCAGGAGAAAGATATGGAGGAAAGTGATATTAGTGTGGAGCAAGCTAATATGCTCGGGCATTTTGAGATCAAGAAAGAAGGGGTGTTGGGTCGTTTGAGGAGCTTAAAGATAAGTCCCCAGGTCCCAATGATATCTACCCCAGGTTATTGAGAGGCAAGAGAGGGGATTGCTGGGGCCTTGACAAAGATCTTCATATCCTTACTAGCTACAGGAAAGATCCCAGAGGACTGGCGAATCCAGTGTTCAAGAAGGGAAATAGGAATAATTCAGGAATATATAAACTATTGGATAGAATTCTTAGGGATAGGATTTATGTGCATTTGGCAAAGCATTGCCTAATTAGGGACAGCCAGCATGGCATCGTGTGGGGGAAAGTCCTGTCTTAGTGACTTGATTGAATTTTTCGAGGAGTTGATGAAGGTGATCTATGAGGGTAGAGTAGTTGATTTTGTTTGTATGGATTTTAGAAAGGCTTTCGACAAGGTCCTCGTGGTGGCTCATCCAGAAGATTAAGATGCATGAAATTCACGGACTCTTGGCCGCTTGGATTCCGAATTGGCTTGCTTGTAGAAGTCGGAGGGTAGTGTTGGAAAGGTGTTTATCTGGCTGGAGGTCAGTGCCATTCTGCAAGGATCTGTGCTGGGACTCTGCTGTTTGTGATATATTTAAATGACTTGGATGAAAATGCAAATGGGTGGATTAGTAATTTTATAGATGATACAAAGATCAGTGAAGTTGTGGATAATGTAGAAGGTTGTCAAAGAATACAGAGGATATAGATCAGTTGCAGACGTGGATGGAGAAATGGCAGATGGAGTTTAATCCAGGTACGTGTGAGGTGCTGCACTTTGAGAGATCAAATCTTAAGGAAAGGTTTACAGGTAATGGCAGGACCCTGAACAGCATTGATGTACAAAGGGATCTTGGGATTCAATTCCATAGCTCACTGAAAGTGCCCACGCAAGTAGATACAGTGGTAAAGAAGGCAATATGGCAGGCTTGCTGTTATTGGTCAGGGAATTGAGTACAAGAGTCAGGGTGTCATGTTGCAGCTTTACAAGACTTTGATTAGGTCACACTGTGAGTCTTGCAATCAATTCTGGTTGCCACATTACAGGAAGGATATGGAAGCTTTAAGAGGATGCAGAAGAGGTTTACCAGGATGCTGCCTGGATTAGAGAGTATGAGCTATAAGGAGAGGCTAGAAAAACTCAGGTTGTTTTCTCTGGAGCAGTAGACGTTGAGGGGAAACTCGATAGACTTTTATTTGATTGGGATGTATAGATAGGATTGATGGTCAGAATTTTTCTCCCAGAGTTGAAATGTTTAATAAAAGGGGGCATGCATTTAAGGTGAGAAGGGACAAGCTCACAGTAGATGTGAGGGACAAGTTTTTTAGAGTGGTATGAGTCTGGAATGCACTACCTAGGATGGTGGTGGTGGAGGCAGATAAGCTAGGGTAAATGAAAGGACTTTTAGATAAACACATGAATATGCAAGGGATGGAGGGATTTGGACCAAAGGCAGGCAGAAGGGATGAGTTTAATTTGGCGTCATGTTTGGCACAACGCTGTGGGCTGGAGGGCCCATTCCTGTGCTTACTGTTGTATGTCCTAAACCTGCACGCAATATCCTAGGTAGGGTCTCCTCAAATTTTTATTGAAGCAAAACTACATTACTCCTGTATTCAAATTTTCCCATTATAAAGGCTAACATTCCATTAGCCTTCCAAATAGCTTGCTGCTTTCCTACAGTTAGGATTCAAGTTATCCTACAGTGACTTTTTGACAAGGATGTCTAGGTCTTGTTGCACATCTAAACTTTCCGACATTTCACTATTTAAGAAATATTCAGCACATCTGTTCTTCCTACCAAAGTGGATATAAGCACATTTTTTCACATTATATTCCATCTGCCATGTTATTGCCTAATCATTAAGTCTGTCCAAATCCTCCTGAAAACATTTGTATCTTCCTCACAATGCACATTCCTACTTAGCTTTGTATCATCTTGTAAATTTGGAAATATTACATTTAGTCCTCGCATCAATAGGACTGATATATATTGTCAACATCTGGGGCTCAAGTACTGATCCTTGCAGAACCTCACTAGTCACAGTCTACCAATATGAAAATGTCAATCTGCAGGAATTATTCCAGAATCTATGGAATTTTGGAAGATAATTACCAGTGCACGGATGATCTCTCTAGTCACCTGATAGGAACAGGAACAGGCCATTCAGTTCCTCAAGCCTGTACTAACATGCATTGAAATCTGTGCTATGAGGCCTAACTCCATATAACTGCCTTTTGCCCATATTCCTTAATGTCTTTGCTTAACAAAAATTGATCTATCTCCCATTTAAAATTAAAACCAATCCTGCACTCACTGCCATTTGTGGAAGAGAATTTCAAACCACTACCATCATTTGTGAATAGAACTGCTTCCTAACGTTTCTCCTGAACGATTTGGCCTACGTTCCCAGATTATACCCCCTTGTAGTAGAATTCCCAGCCAGTGGAAATAGTTTATGTACTCTGTCCTTTCCTGTTAATACTTGAAGACTTTGATCAAGTCACCCCTGAAACGAAATTCTCAAGAAAACTAGTCTAAAATGTATAATGTCTCAAATTAACCCCCGAAGTCCCGGCATCATTCTTGTAAATTGGCATCGTATTTTCTCCAAGGTTACTATGTTCTTCCTAAAGTGTGGTATCCAAATCTCCTCACAGTACCCCAGTACTATAAAATTGCAGCATTATGTCTGCATCCATGTGCTTCAGTCCTCCTTTTGCACTCTAGGATGTAGATTATCAGGTCCTGATGACTTATACATTTTAGGCACCACTGGTTTCTCCAGTATAACCTTCTTACTAATATTAACTTCCCTCATTTTCGCATTCTCCCTAGTCAATTAGATCTAATTCTGGGAGAATCCTTGTATCCTCTTCTGTGAAAACAGATACTAAGTAATCATGTAGCTTCTCTGCTTTTTTTCTATTTTCCCATTAGAAATTCTCCATACTCTGCTTTTAATGGACTCACATTTGTCTTAACCAAAATGTTTCCTTTTTATGTATCTGTAGATCTTTCTACAGTCCGTTTTTATGTTTTTTTTTGCTAGATTTCACTTTCATTCTATTTTTACTTTCCTTATCAGTTCCTTGGTCCTCCTTTGCTTTATCCTAAAAATTTTCAAACCAGCAGATTTATTTTCTTTCTGGCCACTTTTGAATCTTTTTTTTATGATCCTCCACTTTCTTTGTCAGACACAATTGACTGATTTTTTTTTGTTGTTTTTGCACCATGAAGGAATATATAATTGCTGTAAGCCATGTAATCATTATTTTAAAAGGCTATCTATTGCCATGTACAGTCAACTCCTTGGTAGTTACTGCAAGACATTAATTGGAGCTCGAGTGATCTCCTGAACTAGTTTCAGTTTCAAAATGATTTGGAGACAGGTTGCCCACCTTTCCCATCTGCCCACAATGAGATATTTTATCTGCTTTTCCACCTCAGGCTTTGAGTAAGGTGTGGAATGTTTATTTTTAAACTTCTTATAGAGTCATAGAGATGTACAGCATGGAAACAGGTCCTTCAGTCCAATTCATCCATGCCGCCCAGATATCCCAACCTAATCTACTCCCATCTATCCCTCCTAACCCTTCCTATTCACATACCCATCCAGATGGCTTTTAAATGTTGCAATTGTGCTAGCCTCCACCACTTCCTCTGGCACCCTCTAAATGAAAAAGTTGCCCCTTAGGTCCCTTTTATATATTTCCCCTTTCACTCTAAACCTATGCTCTCTAGTTCTGGACTCCCCCACCCCAGGGAAAAGACTTTGTCTATTTATCCTATCCATGCCCCTCATAATTTTATAAATATCTATAAGGTCACCGTTCAGCCTCTGACGCTCCAGGAAAACCCCAGCCTATTCAGCCTCTCCATATAGCTCAAATCCTCCAACCCTGGCAACATCCTTAAGTCTTTTCTGAACCCTTTCAAGTTTCAGAATTGCACTCAATATGCCAAAAGTGGCCTAAGCAATGTCCTGTACAGCCTCAATATCATCTCCCAACTCCTGTACTCAATACTCTGACCAATGAAGGAAAGTGTACCAAATCCGCCTTCACTATCCTATCTACTTATGATTCCACTTTCAAGGAGATATGAATCTGCACTCCAAGGCCACTTTGTTCAGCAATGCTCCCTCGGACCTTACCATCAAGTGTATAAGTCCTGCTAAAATTTGCTTTCCTAAAATGCAGCATCTTGCATTTATCTAAATTAAACTCCATCTGCCACTCCTCAGCCCATTGGCCCATCTGATCAAGGTCCTGTTGTAATCTGAGGTAACCTTCTTTGCTGTCCACTATACTTCCAATTTTGGTGTCATCTGCAAACTTACTAACTATACATCTTAGGCTTGCATTTAAATCAGTTATGTAAATGATGAAAAGTAATGACCCAGCACCGATCCTTGTGGCACTCCACTGGTCACAGGCCTCCAGTCTGAAAAACAATCCTCCACCACGACTCTCTGACTTCTACCTTCGAGCCAGTTCTGTATCCAAATGGCTAGTTCTCCCTGTATTCCATGTGACCTAACCTTGCCGAATGCTTTACTAAAGCCCATATAGATCATGTCTACCGCTCTGCCCTCATCAATCCTCTTTGTTACTACTTCAGAAAACTCAATCAAGTTCATGAGATATGATTTCCCACGCACAAAGCCATGTTGACTATCCCTAATCATGTCCTTGCCTTTCCAAATACATGTACATCCTGTCCCTCCAGATTCCCTCCAACACCTTACTAGAACTTTAACATTTGTTAATCTGAAGAAGGGTCACTGACCCAAAGAGTTAACTCTGCTTCTGTCTACAGATGTTGCCAGACATGCTGAGATTTTCCAGCGATTTTCTATTTTTGTATTTGTTGTCCATTTCCTTTGATAGTTGTGGTGAGCTGCCTCCTTTAACCATTGAAGTCCCAGGGGTGTAGGGATACCCCTGTTAAGTAGGAAGATGCACAATTTTGACCCAAAATCAGTGAAGGATCAGCGATTTTATATCTCCAAATCAGCATGGTGAGTGGCTCGGCAGGGAAGTTGCAGGTGGTGGTGTTCCCAAATAACTGCTGCCCTTGTCCTTCTAAATGGAAGAGGTTGTAGGTTTGGAAGGTGCCTTGGTGAATTGCTGCAGTTTATCTGTAGATAACATCACATAGCTGCCATTGACATTGATAGTAAAGGGAATGAACTTCGAAAGTGTTACTTGGAGTGCCATTAAGTGGGTTGCTTTATCCTGAATGGTGAGCTTCTTGAGTGTTGTTGGAGCTGCACTCATTCAGGCAAGTGAAGAGTATTCCACTACACTGCTGAATTCTACCTTGTAGATGGTAGACAGGCTTTGGGGAGTCAGAAAGTGAGTTACTCGCTGAAGGATTCTTAACTTCTGACCTGCTTTTGCAGACACTATATTTACATGGCAAGTCCATTTTCTTGTCATTGGTAACCCAGGATGTTGATTTGTGGGATATTCAATGATGGTAATACCTTTGAATGTCAGTCGGCAATAGGTTGATTCTCTCAAACTGGAGATGTTCGTTGCTTGACCACTTGCTTAGTGTGAATGTTACTTGCCACTAATTACTCTTAAGCATTGGTGGGACACTTTGGGAGGTCAAAGGTGATTCAGACATTTTAATTGTCTTAGAAAGTCTGGCTGGACCAAATAATCTTTTTTCATGTGTTATTGTTCAGATGAATCAGGAAACATTTTTATCTCAACTTTATATTATTGTATAAAGGGGTTTGTTTAGCTCTATTGGTTTGATAGCTAGTTTGCGATGCAGAGTGATACCAACAGTGTGAGTTTAATTCCTGTGCTACTAGCTTAGGTTATCACGAAGGACTGTTTTTTTCCTCAACTCTCGCATCACCTGAGATATTTAGTGACCCTAAGTTTAAACCACCACCAACTATCTTTCTTCAATAAGAGACCAGCTCTATGGTATGATAAATTATTGGTGACATAACCTTTATTATTGCATATTTCCATTTCTCTTTCCCTCGCTCTCTCTGTCTGTCTTTCCTCTTTCCTTCTGCCCATTTTGATGGTGTGTTGTTTAAGGAAGGGTAAGGCTTGAAAGCTGCTGGCAACATCTTACTTTTGGCCGTGTGGTTCATGTGCTCAAACAATGAGTGGCACGTTTTTAATAGGACAGGACATTCTAAAGAAGGAAAACCAGCCTCTGGAAAACCTTGTCAACCAGGATCCTGAACTTCACTGGTTAGGGCACTCTTATCCTTCCCCCTTCACCCCTATGCTATTCCCATGCCAATATCAAGGTCATGAGCTCACTCCATTGGGTCCTTCCCCCATACAGCTCCTGAACCATCATTGGCCAAATCAAAGTCCATTACTTCTGATCTAGAGAGGGACAGAGTGCCCAAGTAAGTTATGGTTGACATCTCTTCCACCTTAAGGGCAGGGCTAGGCAGATACCTTAGAGTGAGGCTTTACCAGTCTGGATTATTGGCCTGCCATTTCAGATAGGACTAAGGTGGTGCGGAGGTTTTGATGGTTAAAAGTGCTAAGGAATATAGAATAAATCGAACAGATCAGCCATGTTATGATTTTTAAAAGTTCATTCATTGGCTAGCTCAGCCTTTATTTTCCAGAGGGCAGTGGTAAAAAATGATAAGTGTGCAACAGGAATACCAAAAATGACATTTGTTTATTGAAGATGTCTCAGACCCCTTGGATATGTCAAAGTGCTTTGAGGCCAAAGAATATTTCATTGGTGTGGCCACTATTAAGAAGTAAGTCATAAGTTTTTTGCTGAGAAATTGTTGTCACTGAGAGAGCCAGAATTTGTTCCCATCCCTAATTATCTTGCTTAGCCATTTCAAAGGGAGGTTAAGAGTCAACCCCATTACATGGGGTCTAGAGTCTCATGTAAGCCAGAACAGGTAGGGATGTTAGATTTCCCTGCATAAAAGGCATTAGCTAACCAGATGGCTTTTACAATAATCACTATTGGACTAGATTTCTATTGAATTCCCATTTCACCATCAGTCATGGTAGGATTTGAACACATGTCCCCACATCAACTTGGGGCTTTTGTTTATGGTTCCATTGACGTTATCACTACACCACCATCTCCAACTTTAAATGATGGATCAGGTTTGAGGGGTTGAATGACTCCTTTCTCCCTATTCTTATGAATGGATGACAGAGAGGAGAGTGTAACCAACAGGACTATCCCTGAGAAGATATCTGTAGCTAAATGAGAGTCAGCTCCAGGTGCTTTACTCTGGCACAGCCAAGGTGTCTCTTCAACAGCCCGCATTAGAGAGAGGAAAAATCCCTGCAACATTCAAAACAAACTTATTTCGATATGAAACCTGCTGATGCCAACCTTCACACTTCCAGTCTCAATCTGGCCCAGCAGGAGATGGGGGTCAGTGCGCTCTCCAGTGTCATGGAAAAAATGAGTTAACAGCTCGTCAGCACTTGGCTGAAAACCCTGTCTCTTCTTGTATTTCGTTCTTGCTTAAATGAACTTTTCACACACCAAGAATTTTAATCAGAGAAAATTAATCCTGCGAGTTATTAAATGTTCCTTTGGTGCAGATGTGAAGCTAGGCAGTTGTGCAAGCAAAACTGCAACAGGCCCCAAAGGGCATCAAAAAGATTGAAGTGTAAATCTGTTTCATTTTCCATGAGCAGCTTTATTTCCTCAGCATTGTTGGGAAAATCATTTCCCCAGACCCATAGACTGGTAAGTGAGTGTGATGTTCCTGAATCTCCATGTGGTTGTGTTTTCAGGACTTTCGATCACAGAAGTATAAAGGTTCGGCACAGGAGTTGGCCATTCTGCTCATTGAGACTGCCCTGTCATTCAGTAAGATCATGGCTGATTGGCTTCTTATCTTCAAGTCACTATCCTGCCTGTCCCCATAATGTATAAGACTTGGATAGGTAGATTCTTGGTCAGGAGGGAAATCAAAGGTTATGGAGAAAGTGGACATGAGTATTACGAGATCAGCCATGGTTCTATTTAATGGTGGAGCAAGCTTAAGGGGCTGAACAGTCTACTCCTGTTCCGATATCTTATAGTCTTATGGCCTTATAACTCTTGGTTCCTTTTGTAGACCAAACTCTTGACTATATTCCATGAAGCAGCCCCCTGTGTTCTCTGGGGATAAGAATCTCAAAGATCCTTTGAGAGAAGAAATTCTTCCTCATCTTTGCCTTAGAGAGATCTGGGAGTACAGGTCCATTGTTCCCTGAAGGTTGCTGCACAGATGGATAGAGTGGTCAAGAAGGCATATGGTATGCTTGCCTTCATCAGACGGGGTATTGAATATAAGAGCTGGTAGATAATGTTAAAATTGTACACAATGTTGGTTCAGCCACATTTAGAATACAGTGTACAGTTCTGGCTGCCACCTTACCAAAAGGATTTGGACGCTTTGGAGAGGGTGCAGAGAAGGTTTAGGAGGATGTTGCCTGTTGCTAGCTATGAAGAGAGGTTGAGTAGGTTAGGTTTTTTTCCTTAGAAAAAAGGAGATTGAGGGGAACCTGCTTGAGGTCTACAAAATCGTGAAGGGTATAGACAGGGTAGATAGAGTAACTTTTTCCCAGGGTGAAGGATTCAATAACGAGAGGTCACACTTTCAAGGTGAGAGGTGAAAAGTTTAAGGGGGATACATGCGGCAAGTACTTTATACAGAGTAGTAGGTGTCTGGAATGCATTGCCAATAGAGGCAGGCATAGTAGATTCATTTCAGATGCGTCTGGACAGCTGCATGAGTAGGTGGGGAGCAGAGGGATACAGATGCTTAGGAATTGGGCGACAGGTTTAGACAGTAGATTAGATCGGCTCCGGCTTGGAGCCGAAGGACCTATTCCTGGCTGTAAATTTTCTTTGTTCTTTGTTCTTTAAATGGGAAATCCCTTAGTTTATAAACTATCTCCCCTAGTTTGAAATTTTCCAAAAGTGAAACACCATTCCAGCAACTACCCCATCAAGCTCCCTCTCCTTCTGGCAAGTGCAAATGAACCTTGTTATGAACTCCACTGATTACTTGAATTTGTTGTTAATATAGTTATTTGCGCAGTTGGGATTGTTTAGCAATCAGAGGATCCCATCCAATAGTAGGCATTTTATTTTTAGTGTTGTAGGTGCCATTGGTTGGGAACAATTTGTCGTCTCTTTGCTATAAACAACTGAAGCTGCATGCTGCTTGATTTAGTCAGCCAGTCATTGTGATGGGTTGCCTGAAATTCAAACATGATGCTCAATTGTGGGAATAGGCAGATCATTCTTTAATACTGACAGTAGCATCCTGCTGATGGAAAGCACCACTCATGTAGCTCCGTGACACTGACTTTCCATTTATAATCTCTCAGATGCATTTATTCTGGATGTGTACTGCTATTGCTACCACCAGCAGCATTATAAAAAGCTAAATATGTTAAATTATGAGGACAAGTTGCATAGAGTAGCTTTCCTTTAAGAATAGATGACTAAGAGAAATTTCACCTACTGTCAGATGACCAGAGCAAATTGATACAATATCAAACGTAGAGGTAAGATGGCTTTTATTCTAGTGATGGGTGTGGCTTAAAGTACAGATCTTTGAAGTTTGGCTGCTGCTACAGAAAAATTCATCTGCAAAGGGGTGCTTTTTTCTGAAAAGAACCATATAGTTCAAACACTTGCTAGCAGATGAATCTCACTTAACTGATAACTGGATGAGTGAGTTTCAAAGTTGTTTGTAAGTTCTAATCCAATGTCAGAGTATGAAATTAGATCTTATGAGACTGCTAGTTTCCAATGTCAGTTAAATGACCATGAAAAATGTCAAATTCCTGTCCAAGGTAACTCAACTGGTTCATTAATAGACTTCAGGGCAATCACATTTACTGTAATTAATTGATAATAACTCTTGGCTCTCCAATGTGAACCATGTCTAAGAATACATAAGGCCCTCATTTAGTCAAATCTCTGCAGCTTGAGAGGAACATGGAGTTGATTTGTCACTAAAGACAGAATCCAAAAGGGGTCTCAGTGATGGGAGATTTGGAGAAATGTGAGGCAGAATTAGAAATCCAATGAGGCCCGTCTTGACTTTGGGCATAACCCATACTATCCTTTATGTACTTGACGAATGGCATGATTAATTTCTTGCTCAGTGAGTTGCTAATTAAGGGGATTATGCTTTGTTAAATGTCTTATTAAGAGTCCAACTCACTTAATTGATATTCAGCTTTGTACCTTACCAAACACGCCAATTTAAAGGTTGGGAAATCTTGAGGTGAATGTCAGAGCAGGTACCTGATAATTTCAGCTTGTCCCTTGCTTGAAGGAACCTCCATTTGGCACCAGGCATCAACATCTTGGGGCACACTCCTTGGGCACCGGTGACACACAATGGCATCCAACATGTGCCAGCTTTGATGAACCCTTCTAGTCACATCTCCAATCCACCTACAGTACCCTCTATGTTAATGCTGCATGTCAAGCTTTATTGACGTTCTTTTTAATTCACTTGTGAAACATGGACATTGCTAGCTGGCCCACATTTAATTTCCATCCCTAGTTGCTGTTGAGAAGGTGGTGGTGAGCTGCCTCTTGAACACATTGTGGACAAGTCTCATTGTAATGCTGCTGCAGGGACATTGTGTGCTAAGGGACATGCACCCAGCTCATGGACTCCAGCATCTGCAATACCCACTTCCGCCAAGCTGCATCACTCACGTCCTCTTTGCTCCCTGTCATAGTACTCTTTCACTCTGAGCCTATGTGGCTGCTCAATGTCGCTGCCTTTCCGTTGTATATTTTGTCCCCTCAGACGGAGACGCTAGGCTCTCATCACCACCTTGCCATTTAGTGCAGGCACAAAGCTTTGTCATGGTTGTCAGCAGGTCTCAGTCAAGTCAAGGAAGATAGCCTTCACTTAGGTAGTTCCAGTCCAGTAAGTACAGGGCAGACTCTGTTATCATTCTGTAAGATTGAACATGTTTGGGTGGACAAAATCAGGGTCGTCTCCTCATAAGGAGCTGAACACTATGGGGGTGGTGGGGAGTTGGTGACAGCGAATGAGGGAAGATATTGCAGGCAACAGTGAGAGTGGTAGAGCATGAGTCTTGTTGGGAGGTGGGCATGGGAGCAGAGATAGAGAATATGATGGCACTTAACTGCCAGAGTAAAAAAGGACCATGACTTTCTTTTTACATTGCTGGGCATTCTTCTAGACGACTGAAATGGCACTGACACAGGGGCAACCTTGGACCAGACTGGCATGGTCTGGTGTTGTGGCCTCCATTGCTGCATTTAGGAGAAGGGCAAGACTCACATTGTCACCACTCTATTCAGCAGTTGCTCCATGAACCTGCCTGCAAATTGGGGTACAGATTTCCATCTGTCTGCCATGAGGCACATGTCAAGGCGGTGATTGAGAGCATAACGGGCTATTTAAGATGGCACAGCCACAAAGAGTGTTGGTCATTTGGTAGATATCTGGTGAGTGATGAGTTGTTCTGGAAACAGTGAGTGGTTAGATGGGGTCAGATCTGAACTGATATTGGGGAGTTGGGCGGGGCACCATAGTAGCGAAGTAGGTAGTTTGGTAAGATGCAGCAAGACCTCTCGTTAGGTCTCATGGTGAGAATCATTCCAAAAGTCTCAACACCACTCAGACTTAGCTAAAGAAAATGTGATTCAGCCCATATATCCAAGTGAATTTGATATTGAGATGGCAATTGAATACCACCACCCCCCCCCCACCCCCCAAAGAACCCAGGGCTATTACTTTTCATTTAAATGTCAAATGTTTAGTTGTGTCACTCTCAGTGATCCATTCTCTGTTGAGAAGCCAATGCAAGCTGCATGGGAGTTGAGCCTGTGGTTATTCATTTGTATCAGGAGATTATTTGTAAAATTTGATGTTGGAGGCACTTGTATTTCCAAACTACTCCTAACCAATGTATGGGATAAATCAGGCTGGAATAATAGTGTTCATAATGTTGGGAATCATATTGTCACTCATGTTAAAATGCAGGAAGATACAGCAGTAGATGAGAATGTGAGCCTATTGGAGTATTCCATCACCAACGAAATATCAATTTACAAATGTATTTACAGAGCACTTTTAATTTAGGATGTTTTAAAAATTCATTAATGGCATGGATGAGTGCTGGCAAGGTCAGAACATATTGCCCATCCATTCAGTTGAGTGGCTTGCGAATTGAGTCAACCACATTTTTTGTGGGTCTGGAGCCATATGTAGGCTAGACCAGGGCAGAAGAACAGATTTCCTTGCCTAAGGGACATTAGTGAATCAGACTTATTTTTAAAAATTGGGATGGCTAACCCGGCATTTATTTCCAATCCTTAATTGTCCAGAGGGCAGTTGAGAGTCAACCACATTGCTGTGGGTCTGGAGTTATGCATAGACCAAGAAAGGTTTCCCACCCTAAAGGGCACTGGTGAATTGGATGGTTTTTAAACCACTATTAACAGTGGTCATAATGAAGCCAACTTTTCATTGAATTCAGATTTCACCATTTGCCATGGTGGGTTTCAGACCCACCTCCTTGCAGTTTTAACACAGGACGCTAGGTTAATTGTTTGGTGACATTGCATTACTTCCCCTTTACAGTGATCAGTGATTGCTACATGGCTCCCACTTATTAGGAGGAGCTTTATACTCCAAGTTTTAATGTTTGAATTTAAATTCCATCAGATACTGGATGTAGGTTTGCTCTCTGAGCTGGAAGGTTCATTTCCAGACATTTCGTCCTCCTACTAGGTAACATCTTCAGTGGGCCTCCAGGCAAAGCACTGTACATGATTCCTGCTCTTTATTTATATGTTTGGGTTTCTTTGGGTTGATGTCAATTCTTGTGGTGATGCCACCACAGGAAATGACATCACCAACCCAAAGACACCCAAACATACAAATAGAAAGCAAGAATCATGTACAGTGCTTCACCTGGAGGCCCACTGAAGATGTTATCTAGTAAGAGGACGAAACGTCTGGAAATCAATCTTCCAGCTCACGAGCAAACCTATATCCAGAACCTCAACCTGAGCTACAAATCGCAAAACTTGCTAATTCCATCAGATAACATGATGATATTTGAACCCACATTCCCCGTGTATTAGCATGGGCTTCGGATTACTAAGCCAGTGGTGTTACTGCGACATCACCATCTTCCCTAATGTGTTAGGGTACTTCAAGTTTACATTGATCCAAACGAGATAATAAAATGGGTAGTGGGATCCATGTGAAAGAAAGTTTTGAAGACCAGTCTTAGAGGAGAGATGGAGATTTAAGGAGGAAGCCAACAAAGCTGTCAGATGGAAAGGAATCAGGGTGGTGTGGGGTTGGGGATGTGGGAAGAGGGCCTGTGTAAGAGGTTGGACAGGCAGGAAGGCAGGCCTTACAGGCCTAAGCAAGTTAAAGACATATGGAAAGATGAGAAATGATGGCACTTGGACACTTGAGATGAAAATATCAATAGATCATGACGTGATGAGTAAGGAAGATTGGCTTGGTTTAGACTGCATGTGACTGAGATTTTGCTGAACCCCAGAATAGGAAGTGGACCAGCAGTGTATTAAAACAGTAGAATGGACTATGCATGGATTGGAGACAAACAGCGTTATTGGGGAGAAGTCCAGTAAGTTTTGAGACCCCGGGATGATTTTGGGGTCAGAAGCTCGGCTCAGGGCTAAATCCGATGCCGAGGTTATGAAACATCTCGATTCGCCTGTGACATTGTCTGACATCGGCATTCTGCATGGGCTTTGTGGTAGAATGGAGCAGACGTTCTGCAATATTCAGCTGACATGCAGAAACTGGCAATCTGGATGCAGGGGCGAGTTTGTATTGTGAAATGCTGCAGATGCTGGAAATCTAAAATCAGAGCTGAAATTGTTGGGGAAACTCAGCAAATCTGGCAGCATCTGTGGGGAGAGAAACAAAGTTAATATTGCAGGTTGAGAAATTTGCATCTGAACTGGGAAATATGATGGTCTGAAAGCAAGGGGATCAATGCAGAGCATGCTGGAGAAATTCTCCATAGATGCTGCCAGACTTGCTGAAATTCCTCAGCTTTCTCTGTCCTTATATCAAAGTTCCAGCATCTGCAATGTTTTGCTTTTGTTTTATTAAAGCAAGAGAAAGTAGGTGGTAGTGGAGGACAGTGATGAAAGAACCAAAGGGGAGGCCTATGATAGGGTGTAAGTGGAATAAATTAAATGACAAAAGGGAACCAATATGGGACAAGTAAAAGCAAATGTGGAGTCTATAGGAGGTGTGAATGGCAGGATAGCTGCACACCAATCAAGGAAATAAGGAAGAAGCAAGAGACTAAACGAGCACCAAAGAAAATTAAACAAAATGGCTTTGAGCTTAGGATCTGAAATTGTTGAACTCGGTGAGTTCTCAAAAATGTGAAGTGCATCATTGAGTGGGTGGGGTAGTGCTGATCGTCGAGTTTGCATTGATATTTCAGAGAAATGCTCTAACAGGCCAAGGGCAGAGAGGTCCAAGTGGAAGTAATGTGGGCAATAGAAATGACAGAAACCTTGGGGTCACACACTGAGACTGAACAGTTATTCTGAAGACCAGTCACTGTGTTCTCCAAGTATAGAGGAGATCCCATTGTGAGTGTAGGTGCTGGTGTACGAACAGCTACATTCAGTTTTAATGTTCTTGTTCCTTCTATTACCTCTACTCTATGCTTCTTGCTCAAAGGATATAGGTCCAAGCTCCTTTTTTTTATTCCAAGTGGTCAGTCTTCATCTGTGCTTCACAGGGAAATATGTTCCTCAGTGTGAGCCACCAGAACACAGCCATTTTTTTGTAACTGCAACACTCCACTTTCTAACATGGGTGGGGAGGGAAGCAAACACAGGTGATTTTTCTTGTTTTAGAAATTGTTTTCTATTTTCCCAATCAGTAAATCCTGAAGCTATGCTATGTGTCTTATTAGGACAGCTTCTTAACATCTAGCATAGCACAGAGTTGATTCAAATTGGGGAATGCATGTGTTGTTTGGAAAGGCCAGAGAAGGTGGGGTTGTACTCAGAGCAGAGAGGTTTGAGGGGAAATTTAATAGAGAACATGATGAGGGATTTTGGTAAGGTAAATAAAGAGAGTATTTTCACTGGCACCAATGTCTGTAACCAGAGGGCACAGATTTAACATAATTGACTAAACAACCAGAGTAGAAATGACACAAATGCTTAATTTACTCAGTGAGCTGTTATGATCAGGAATGCACTGCCTGAAAGAGCAGTGGAAGCAAATTTAACAGGGAATTGGATAAATGTATGAAGGCAAGAGCACTGCAGAACCCGAAGAGGAACAGGAAAGCAGGATTAGGTTGCATCACTTGTTCAAACCGACGGCACCAACACAACGGACCGAAAGGTCTCCTTTTGTACTGCAAAATTGGATGATAACTAGATATCACAGATTAACTTGTTTCACCTATACAGAAATTAATTGAAAAGGAAAGAGCCTTTTAATTGCCACACTACAATAGCACATAGAGGCAGCAGTTTACAAGTTTATAACAAATCTGAATGTATACAATTGGATGCTCAATCCATCAATGTGGGTTCTAGAAGATAGAATTATTAATCTAGAGGGGCTATGCAACATGAACTATTTTACTGAGATGGCTCAGTATGCAGTTTGAATCAGGGAGAAAAATAAAACTCAAAGCAGATGGTGGATTTGGCTGGTATCCCAGTTGGAAGCTCTTCCAAGCATGCTGAACTGACTGCTTGCTCTTCCGCAATGCATGACTGCTGTATACCCAACATCAACAGCCCTCCTTTCGCCACCCCCCCCCAATCTTGAACCCCCTACCACAGGCTCCCAAAATACCCAACCCTCCTATCAATATGAACCATTTTAGGCCTAGAATGGTGTAATTTGCTGTTTATATTTCAGTCCTCTATTCAGGAGTGGATGCAAGTGGGAGGCTGGGATGGGAATGAGGGGATAATGGGGTAAAATAAAGGCTTTGAAATTCAAATAGGCAGTCAATTTGAAATTTATTTATTGGGAAAGCTGTCAAAGCGTCTCCTCAAACTGATGTCAGAATGAATTAGGAGCCAACTCCACACTTTCTTCACTGTCCGATTGGAGTCCAAGTTATTCTTTGTGTGCATTTTGGGCATCTCTGGTTGGGAGAAAGTGAGGACTGCAGATGCTGGGGATCAGAGCTTAAAAATGTGTTGCTGGAAAAGCGCAGCAAGTCAGGCAGCATCAAAGGAGAAGGAGAATCGACGTTTCGGGCATAAGAAAGGCTTATGCCCGAAACTTCGATTCTCCTTCTCCTTTGATGCTGCCTGACCTGCTGCGCTTTCCCAGCATCTTTGGCTGGGCCAGCATTTATTTTCATTCCTAAATGCCCTGTGGAAGGTGGTGCTGAGCTGCTTTCTTGAATCACTGCCACCCTTTGAATTTGAGATTGAGTTAGGGCGAAATGGGTACATCCACAGTCTTTAGGGATGGAGTTCCAGGATTTTAACTCTGACAATGAAGGAATGGCAAAATATTTTCAAGTCAGGATGGTGAGTAGCTTGAAGGGGGACTTGTGGTAGTGTTATCTCCACTGTCCTTGTCCTTCTAGATGGTAGAGGTTGCATGATTGATATACATTATTGAAGTTGCTACAGTGCCTTTATTTGGATGACCACACAGGCAGCTTTTCCCAGTTGATATGCGCTTTGTCTTCCTCTAATGGACTTACTTTCATGCATTTTCTTCAGGTGATTGGGCTAATTGCTTGAAGGTGTTGTGGTTGGGGTGTGGATACGTTGTCTGTATTTGTGGTGTTACATGTTCTGGTGACATTTGGCTCATGTCAAAGCTGCTTCCTCTGGATTCGAGCCAAGGTGGAACTCAAAAATTCCAGATCATTGGCCACAGCTCTTTGTGGGATATTGCCTGTCGTACCATTTTATGGGACAGCCATCTCTGCATGTCAAAGTAACTCAACAACTTAGACCTGATGCTGCTTCATTCCAGTGTTAATGCATAGTGGCAACGTGAATTGTCTTGTATTCAGTGCGCACTCAGGCGAGGTTCAAGAGGACTGGCAGCCTTTGTAAAACTGCTTAACTCACTGCATACATTGTGCACATTACAGACCTCATGGACTTCAAAGTGGGTGCTTTTCCAGCTTTCTCAGCAAATAACTAAGTCCAGGGTCTTCACATGCTGAGACGTCCAGATCCTGCGTAGTGCCAGGTTTGTACTTGGCTGGTGCCACTGGTGGGCACAAGTCATCACTTGGCTTCTCCACAGTTCCTGCTTCTAATGAACAACAACCAACTGGAAGTGCAATTCCTTGGAAGAATGGCAACAGAATGAAAAGAGGTGGCAAAGAAGATGATTCAGAGAAGGACAACAATGATACTAAAGCCTTCAGTGGTCTCTGAAGGGTCAAGAAGACAAAAGCATTAAATTGAGATGATTCAGTTTTTAATTAACCTTGATGTGATAGAGTGGAACCTTTCTTTGTGTTATCCTTGTAGAGATGACTATAGACTGTTGGAAATAAAAAAATTAGCTTCAAAAATAATTGCTTTCCACTTTAAATTATCAACTGAGAGGACAGGCCACCTTTGGATTGTTGCTTTCCCCTCAACTCCAGTCCCATTTCAAAATAGAACAATTCCTGGTATGGTAGCCTGGTATAGTCCTGCTCTTTCTGTCTTCTCTGGGAAAGGGAGCGCAATGTTTATGTTCACTGGACTAAAAATCCTAAATTCAAATTTACAAATGGCAGATGCGAGAATTTAAATTAACTCAATATTTCACATGAATCCTAACTTCAGTTACACAGAGTAGTGAAAACCAGGAGTTTTTCACTTGGAAGAGAAGGAAGCTTAGAGCGGGTTTGGTTGAGGTGTTCAAATTAATGAGGGATCTGGACAGAGGAAATGGGGGAAACTGTTTTCACTGGTGCAAGGATCAAGGACAAGAGGGTATGATTGAAGGTAATTGTCAAAAAAAGCCAAATGAAGAAGAAATCTACTCCGAGCAAGTGGTTAGGATCTGAAATGAACCACCCGAGAGCAACGTGGGGCAGGTTTAATCAAGGGTTCAAGAAGGAATCAAGTTATTAACTGAAGAGGAAGTGTGTGCAGGGTTATGTGGAGACTGGCACTCCAAGAATTGTCTCTTCAGAGAGCTGGCAAAGATGTGACAGGCTAAATGGCCTCCTGTGCTGCAATGGTTCTGCAATGCTGGTAAATTTATTTGGAATGGGAACAAGGAGGATACCTTTTATAACAAACTTAGTTTTCTCTCTCCATTGATGCTGCCAGATGTGCAGCAGTTTCTCCAGAATTTTCTGAGTTAATATTTTGAGTCCAGTGATCCTGGACTTGAAACATTAATTCTTTTTCTCTCTCCACAGATGCTGTTGAACCAGCTGAGCCAAACTTGAACTGCTGCAGTACATGGAGGTGTAGGGCATCTACAGTACTGTTATGTTTTTTCATTCAATGAGATCATGGCCGACCTTATCCTGTGCTTCATTAACTTGCCTCGGTTCCATATCGCTTAATACCGTCGCCATATTTTGAAAGATCTTCCATTCTGCAATTTAACCTCATCCCACAACACTTCTCTGGTTTTGTGGGAATGACAGGCCCAGATTCTCTGTGAAAAGAACTGTTTCCTTTCAGCATTTCTTAAGAGGCCAGCTCAAATTGTAACATTTCCCCGAGTTTCCTCCCTGCAGAGCAAATCTCCACCAGCCTTTTTTAATCCCTTTGCTCAAACATTTCAATCTGCTCATCTAAACAAAAGGAATATAAGGTCTGTCTTTACAACGTGTCCTCATAATAAGAGTCTGAAGTTAACAGTAACATATAAACTGATTTTACATCCTTTTGATAGGTAACAACTGATTACACTAATAGACTATGAACAGGTTCCAGCTATGACTTTGTGACCCCTAAATAATGAACACTGTGGTAAAGATGTTCTTCATGAACCCAACCTGTACTGGTCCATGGAGTGGGAATTGGAGTTTCCAGTGGATATGTCAAACAGATACAGTTGGACATATGCATCCTGACTGCAATTGAAAACAAGCAAAGCAGGAATAGTCGGTATTTAGTGAAGTGTGCACTGTGGTGAAGATTCATTACAGTGGTGGATTTTAATCTATTCCTGAATACCTGAACAAGATAGGACTCACTATGTGCAATCTTAACTAGACCCTGGTGAATATAGAAGCACAGCTTATGTGTCAACCATTGGTATGCAACGGAAAAGACTTGCATTAATATAGTATCATACACTACTTCTCAGGCCCTTGTACTGCCAGCATAGAACTTTTTGAAGCATTGTCACTGCTATAATATAGGGAATGTGGCAGCTAATTTGACCCAAGCAAGCTCCCAAGGAAAGCAGTGTGGTAATGACCAGACAATCTGTTGTAGTGTGTGATAACATTTGGCCAGGAAACCAGGTTCAACTTCCCAAGACTTGAATTGGAAATAGCACCAGGGTCTTAGTCATCCACGAACACACCTCTATTCTAACTGATTAAAGATTTAACAGCTATCTTAGGTGAGTTCAATTTGTTCGTATCAGTTGTATGACCCTTTTGATCTTTTACTTAAATTAGAGTCATCGAGTCATAGAGATGTACAGCATGGAAACAGACCCTTCAGTCCAACTCGTCCATGCCCAAACAGATGTCCCAACCTAATGTAGTCCCATTTGCCAGCATTTGGCCCATATCCCTCTAAACCCTTCCGATTCATATACCCATCCAGATGCCTTTTAAATGTTGCAATTGTACTAGCCTCCACCACTTCCTCTGGCAGCTGATTTCATACATGCACCACCCTCTAAATGAAAAAGTTGCCCCTGAGGTCCCTTTTATATCTTTCCCCTTTCACTCTAAACCTATGTTCTCTAGTTCTGGACTCCCCTACCCCAGGGAAAGGACTTTGTGTATTTATCCTAGCCATGCCCCTCATGATTTTATAAACCTCTATAAGATCACCATTCAGTCTCCGACCTCCAGGGAAATCAACCCCAGCCTATTCAGCTTCTCCCTATAACGCAAATCCTCCAACCCTGGCAACATCCTTTTAAATCTTTTCAGAATCCTTTCAAGTTTCACAACATCCTTCTGAAGGGCAGGAGACCAGAATTGCACTTAATATTCCAGATGAGGTGTCTAAGGTCTCTGTCTCTTTCTCACACTAGCATTTGAAGAAGGAGCTCTGAAAGCTTATGTTTTCAAATAAACCTGTTGGCCTATATCCTGGCATCATGTGATTTTTGACTTTGTCCAACCCAGTCCAACGCCTGCACTGCTACATCATGGCTCACACAAACACATAGGAGTCTCAGTTTAATTCTCAACTAAAAAAAAAGCCACCTCTGACAGTGCAGCACTCCTCCAGAGTGTCACTGTCGATTTTTGTGTTCAAGCGCTGGTCTGGGACATTGGTAGCCGAAATCTGGGCAGAATTTTGTGCCACCCTCTCCACTTTTCCCAGGTGGGGTCAGGGCATTGTGCCTGTTACCTATTCGTCTCCATGGATTTTATCCCCTGGAAGACAGTTGTGAGGCTCCTTGCCTAGTTTTTCACCAACTGAACCCTTATGAGAGGTTCCCTCACTCACTGCCATTGCAATGTTACCAGGTAAACTCTCATGTCCACCATTTCCTCCTACTTGTTTCCTTGGCCCCACCCACCCCACATCAACTAGCCTTGGCAACTGACCCCCTCACCTTGGATGTCTGAACCCTAGCATCAACGCGAGACAGCGGACACTGTTCTTGGTACCAGCTCTCTAATTCTTGGCAGCCTTAGAGGTGTGACCTCTTCTCTGATTCAGAGCAAGGCCATGGCCTGAGATGGTTGACAGCTGTAAAATCCAAGTTGGGGGTTTCCTGGCCATGTGGGAAGGACAGTGGGAGAGAGTACTCCTCTCAATTTCTCATGGTGCGTATGTGCAGGGTGGGATACTGTCAACTAGCCTTGGCTGGATGCAGCCAAGTTCTGACATATTCAGGTCCTTGTGGCTCCCTTTGGTACTGCTGCCAAACCTTGGGAGGCCAGTTGACTGACGCAGCTTGATGTCTGCAGCTGGGGGTTCAATCTCTGTTACTGCTGAGCTAGATTTGGAGCCTGCCTTCTTGCGCCTACCCATGTCAGTTGCTACGGCTCTGTGGGTTGCACCTGCCCTTGGGTAGTGAAATAAAGAAGTGTATCTTTTTGGGTCCAGGATGACATTTTGACGAAATTCCTTTTTGGGGGTTTTGTGTAGACTTCTAATTCCTGTTTGCTCCCTCCCCCTCTCCATGTTACCCTTCTGGATTAGAGATAGTGGGACTGTTAATGCTTCGACCATCCATAACTATGTGCTTCCTGAAAGTGTTGCTCTGACTATTTATTTATTTATTGGAAGTTATGGAAATATGTGGTGGGCCACGGGAAGGAATGTCTCAAGTTGAATTTTTTTTGTCTCTCTGGGAGATCACACTCCTCCTTTCTCTACCCATCTCAGTCATCTAGTTGTTACTCTTGGCTGTAGTCAGATGGAGGATTGTGACCCATGTGTGTACATTTGCAAAAGGGGTTCTGTGTCTTACCAAATGAAATGTGGATATTTGATTTGAGAATGCTTCTCCAGGGTCACAAGTGTTTGTGCCTATGTGTGATCGACCCAGGTGATCTTGACCCACGGATATTTGGCCACATGGGGCAGGACTACTTCAAGTTGGTGGAGTGCAGACAGCAGGATGTAGCCATTATAAGGAAAGGCTAGAGACAGGCTAGGCCTATATCTTCTGGAGTTCAGAACAATCAGAGGTGACCTAATTGAAATATAAAAAATCCTAAGTGGACTTGACAAGATAGATGCTGAAAGGACAGTTCCTCTTGTGGGAGAATCTAGAACTATGGGTCATAGTTCAAAAATAAAGGGGGACCATTTAAAACAGGTGAGGAAAGACTTTTTCTGAGGGTTTGAGAGTCTTTGGAATTCCCTTCCTCAAAAAGCAGTGGATGCAGAATCTTTAATATTTTCGCAGCAGAGATAGATAAATTCTTTAAGACAAAGGGGATGAAAGGTTATCAAGGATATGGAGGAATATAGAGTTGAGGTTAAAATCAGATCAGCCATGATCTTATTGAATTGTAAAGCAGGGCTGGAAGGGTTTATAGTCTACTCTTGTTTTAGATTAGGTTAGATTCAGTGTGGAAACAGGCCCTTCGGCCCAACAAGTCCACACCAACCCGCCAAAGCACAACCCACTCAGACCCCATTCTCCTACATTTACCCCTTTACCTAACACTACAGGCAATTTAGCTCGGCCAATTCACCTAACCTGCACATTTTTGGACTGTGGGAGGAAACCGGGGCACCCAGAGGAAACCCACGCAGACACAGGGAGAATGTAAAAACTCCACACAGTCAGTCGCCTGAGGCAGGAATTGAACCCGGGTCTCTGGCGCTGTGAGGCAGCAGTGCTAACCACTGTGCCACCGTGCCGCCCATAAATGAATGAAATTATACTGTTTCTCCATCCACCTTCACATCACCTGGAATCTTTGCTCTCCATGTGCTATTAACACTTCAAACCTTGATGGTAATATCAGTGCCTTACTGTGTTATGATGGATATTCCCAGTCCGTTTTGTGTTGAAGTTGGGGGAGTAAAAGCCTTTTGAAATGTCAGATGTGGCTGAGTGTCTTACTTCAGTGCAGTAACCTGCTGATGCATTCTTCTCAGGTGACTTCAAGCTGTTGGTTGGCACTAAACAGGTGAATTAGGGTAATGGGAGTGTGGTATATTGTTGGAAAGGATATTTCTCTCATCATGCTCTAGGCGACTATCCAACAGTTGCTGTTTATCTTCACTCTAAGACTACAAGTCTTGTTTGGAATGATAGTGGGCTGCCACAGTTTGCCATCACGTACACGGTTTCCATATCTAAAAGGAGCTTTATGAACAGCGTTTTTAAAAATGTCTGCACTCATCTGCTTCTAGCTTCTCAGACACGTGACCTAGGTGTGATTTCTAAAAATGTATTCATAGGATGTGATGTTAATGGCTGTACCCTTTGTTGCCCTGAGAGCAGTTAAGATTCACCCACTGTGGATCTGAAGTCACATGTAGGCCAGACCAGGTAGAGACAGCAGATTTCCTTCCCTAAAGGACATTAGTGAACTAGGTGAGTTTTCCCTTGACAATCTACAGTTCCTAATTTTTGTTTGCTTTCATTTGTAATGGTGGAGACTTTAACCTGGATCCCCACAGAACATTACAAGGGTCTCTCAATTAATGGCCGAGCAATCATACCACTAGGCCATCACCATAGCATTACACAAACAGTCAAACATCAGACAATTAAGTACTATTTCAAGCTTCTTCTCAGTTGTCTCCCGAAAATTCTTTGCCTCTCTACTCACCCTTCTCCTTTTATGACACTTTTTAAAACCTACCTTTTTAACCAAGATTTGATGAATTGTCCTAATATCCCTTCGAATCGCTGTCAATCTTGGGAAGGATCTTAAAATGCACAATACAGTAAAGACCCTATAATGAGTGTATTGTTACAAGAAAGGCATTTTAAGAAGTGTTTTAAAGTATAGCATCAGTAATGAATGTCTGCTAAATCAGCTTATTTTGTTTATATTTTGTATAGAGATATTTACAGTCAAAAAGCATAGTGTTTGGCCATATCATTAAAGAGCCATTTTCTGGTGAGTTCCACTAAACACATGTGGTATGTTTGTTTATCTGACTTTTTCTAATATTGCCATGACAACAGCATTCTTATTTTGGCTCACATAAAGTTTATTTAACCTTGATAATTAAACTAATTGCCAATGGAATGTAAACTGATAGGAATTTTGCCAGACCTCTGATTACTCAAAGGTGCAGGGAGTATACAGCCTTTGCCTTGCGCCTTTTGATACAAAAGCACAGCAGGTTTTTCAGAAAACAAAGAAATCATTTACCTGCCCAAAGTCACACGACTCCCTCACAACCACCATCAACTCTGCACAGCTACCCTGAAAGATTTAATGAATAAATGCCACTGAGCCCAGTGGAACAGAAGAATCCCAGGCTCTTGGGGCTCAAATGCACGTTGTTGACTGGCGTTAGTTGAGGAACAGGGAGCTCTCAATGTGTCAGGCAGAGAATTGATCATACAGCCGCCCTCACCACGAACATTCCTACTGGACTGACTATTGCACTTGCTGTTTGTGGGATCTTGCTGAGTTAAACATGTCTGCTGCACTTGCCCACAATGTAGCTACTGCAAATTCAAGTGAGTCATCATATGTGAAGCACTTTGAGATGGTTCTGAGGGAGCTGCAGGGTGTTGCATTGTCAGGTAAGTCACAAGTGTTAGGGATTGATATGCCTTGCTTGATTTATGCCTTCATTGGTCAAGAAGCAAGAGCATAAATGGAATTAGAAATTAAAAAGGAGAAAGTCTTGAACCATCTCCATCTGCAGCAGATATAAGATCTAATCAAAGTCGGTCGTGGAAGGGTAATAATAATTTACCTACCTTCTCCCAATTCAAAATCTCAAAAAAATCCAGATATTGATCTATCTTAATACAGCAAACCTTTTATTAACCGGCACCTATGGGACCAGGAGTGTGCTAGTCGATAAAATACTCCGGATAATCAAGAGGGACACATAACTGCAGTAAATCCTGACCAAGCGAAGCTTCAAGATATCATCATCTTTCAAAATATCTATGTTAAAAACATCAACACACCTCCTAAAATCAAAACAAAATACACAATAATTAATAGAAATGTGAAGTGGGGCTATGCATGTCACTGTTATACTTCATTTATAGCATAAATACTTGGACATTACAGTGGATTGCAGAATTTTTGCTTGCTTATCAAGAGTGCCAATTTGATACGGTGCTGGTTAAAACAAAGTTTGCTGTACTGAATTTGGTTCTGCCTCCCATTTCTCTTCACCCACACCCTAAAGTTCTTCGGACCATCTAGTCTGCAGCCATTTTAAATTTGCAGAGTGGCATTTATGAATTGAGAAATCATGGATGACAATACAATGCACTGTGCATCCCAGGGTTCATCTACTCATCAGGAGCAATCCCCCCCTCCCCAAATCTAACCTTCATGTCTCTTTCTACTTCGATACTGTGTGGATAGCAGCTCTCTACTGAGTCCCCACATGTCCTCACATGTTCCCACCTACCATCTGGAGTAATGAGTGCTACTCTGATCCTCAAACCACACCCCCTCCCCCCAAAAGACCCTACTCACAGTTCAATCTTGCCCACCATTGTGATGGATACCAACTCCACCCCCACCGAGGCCACAGTGGTGGTGACTCCCCTATAAACCCCTTTCTGCAGCATCCCATCTCCTTCCACACCTATCGCCTGCATCCCATATTTGCCAAACATGTCATCACTGTTTCGTCCCAACAACACCCAAGGTTGCTGCCTCCAATCTCCAGTGTTGATGCCCCCCCACTTCACTACCATGTGCCCCCTAATATCCTTACCTGCAGGACTGACTGTGGTGTAGCCAGGACTGATCTGTATGAAGAGTCCTGGCTAAACAGCTGAACAGATTCCATATCGACCCTTGAGTGACAATCCTTGAATCCCTTGACTGATGGCACTGGACCTTCTGGACTGACTGTGACCTACTCTCTGGGATGTTGAGATGGAGCCTCTGAAACTGTTCGCCCAGGGTGAATAATTGACCATACCCAAACCCCTTGTCTGTAAGGGGATGCTTCCCTTGATAGACTGTACCAACATTCCCTGAATTCACCGCTGCACCCCGCCTTGCCTTGACGGAGGCCTACTGCCTATCAACTTTGAGTCATGACAATTTTGGTTGAAACACATGTAGTGTTTTTGCTAAGTGAGCTGCTGACACATGCTGTGGCTGTGAAATTGACCTAGCAATGTGCCGTATAGCAACATGTCCAACCCCCTTGATTGATGACTGCTGAAAAGCACAACAAGCTGTCTGGTTTTGTGGTTCGAGCTAAATAGCAAGGGCCAGAGAGAAGTGCTGAAAATGATTACAGTAATCTGTTCTGATGAAGAGTCACTGGACTCGCAACGTCAGCTCTACTTTCTTCCCATGTATGCTGCCAGACCTGCTGAGTTTCTCCAGAAATTTCTGTTTCTGTTTTAATGTAATTTAGGTGCTTGTTTTAAACCGGCACAGACTTGATGGGCTGAAGTGCCTCTTACTGTGCTGTAGACTTCTATGACTCTTAAGTAATGTGAGCCTTTAAAGGCTCGCTGAGGGGTCAAAGTGCAAAAGTAGTCAAAGATGCAGTAAGCATCCTGGCTGGCCCAAATTGAGAGAGTGAGCTGAGAGAGTGCTCTCAGTGCTCATTGCACTGAGAGAGTGAATGAGTGGCCCAGCAATGTAGCCTGGTCTAGTCATGAGCTGGGTGCCTGTCATAGTGTCATACAGCATGGAGACAAACTCTTTGCAACCTGTCCATGCTGATCATATTCCCAAGCTAAACTAGTCCCATCTGCCTGTGCTTGCCCATATCCCTCCAAACGTTTCTTATTCATGTACTTACCCAAATGTCTTTTAAATGATGTAACCAAACCTGCATCCACCAGTTCCTCTGGAAGTTCATTCCACACACAAATCACTCACTATGTTAAAAAAATTAATCCTCATGTCTTTTTAAAATCTTTTCCTCTAACCTTAAAAGTATGTCCCCTAGTCTTGAAATCCTCCACTCTAGAGAAGAGACACCTGCCATTCACCTTATCTATACCCCTCATGATTTTATAAACCTCTATAAGGCCACCCCTCAACCTCCTACACTTCAGCGAAAATGTCCCAGCCAATCCAGTGTCTCCTTATAAATCAAACACTCCATTCCAGGCAACATCCTGGTAAAGCTCTTCTGAACTCACTCCAGCTTCATAATATCTTTCCTATATGTCGCTGTGCACAGTAGAGATTAAAATGTAGAAGTGTACTTTAAATGGATTGTAGATATGTCATGATGGTGCAGTGAGTCTGGTATATGCAGATGCCCATGTCCCTGGTTGTAGGATACATGTGGCTGTTCACAGACTGTTTGTTTGTTTGTTTGTTTGTTTGTACTGGATGTCTAAGATGGAGGTCCAGAGCAGCAAGCAGCAATTTGAATTCACCAAGTGCTTGCTCTGAATTTCACTTCAGGAACTCTTAACGTTTAGTTTCTCTCCAGCAGGTGAGAGAATGGGACCCTGTATATTAATGAGGTGAGATTGGCCAGCAATGAGGGTGATAATGAGAAATAATCCCTGTTAATAGGCCTCTTGCCACTTACCACCAAGAATCTCATCTCGATATTCTCGGTTGGAAAATGCAACTGTTTGGTCTCGATCTGTCACCCAATTTTTTCAAGCTTCTCAACATAACCCCTTTTTTTAAGGGCCTAGGAAGATTCCACCTTGTTAATTCTCTGTCTTTCTCCCTCTGTCTGTTTGTCTTTGTGTGTCTGTCTCTCTCTCTCTACAGATGCTGCCTGATCCACCAAGCATTTTCTGCTTTTATTATCATTGAACTAGTTTTATTTTGAAGTCTGCCTTCAAAACTCCAGTCGTAAATGGACAGTTTCCCAGGGATAATGAGACAAAAGGGACAATTTCCGTGATGCTGACCTGTTCCCATTGAAAGAGATGTTTTGTGTATGTGTGCGTGTGTTTGAAGCAGATCTAGCCCTGAAAGTGCCAAGTTTACGTGCTGCACCAGTGGATAGGAGGGGGTATGCGAATCGGACCACGAAAGGACAAAGCCCTCGTGCTAAGGCCTTAACAGGGTGCTTTGGCACATATCTTCCCCACATATATTAGGTAAGCGTAGGGGGCAGTTAGTTTCTTTGTCCTGTCTCCTGGTAGACAATTTGGCAGCTCTGTTTAGAGTCTGTGTGTAGAAATGTAACTAAACGACAAGAGAGAGTGAAATGGTGAACAATGCTTTGATTCATCAAGCACTCTGCAGTCGCCTAGCAACAAGAGAGCTATATAGCAGTATCATAACGTGCCAAGATACACCATGGTTTCGAAGGAGGCTTCCTCAGAAACTGCAATGCGGCCAGTTTAAAGGGAGAATTGCTTTTTTCTTGCTCTGTCAATCTTTCAAAAATCAATGTCTGTTTTTATTACTATAGCTTCCTATATTTTAAAAAATTCAATTGATGTCTTCTTCAAAAAATGAGTTTTTTAAAAGATTCAGGCAAATATTTTGACGCCTTAACAACCATGTTGAGGTGGGCAGCTGTGCTCCAGCAATGGAAGTAGCACAATAGGAGAGACAATATAAACATTCATGGCAAATCTTACTCAAAGTTCGGTCTCAGATCAAACATTTGTAACAAAACGTCAGAATGTTTGCATGAGTTGCAATGACTTGAAAATAAATTTTGCAGCTTAAATCCTTGGACTCCAGCCACCTTTCATTGGCTGCAATGAAAACAGGACCCAGTATGGAGGAACAGTAGGAGTTCTTTGCTCCAGTGGTTTCAGTCCAAAATATCCTCTGTGGTTCCCTGAGCCTAACAGAGCAGTGAAACATTTGACATGATTCTGACAGCTAGCACACAAATTATGGGACTGTATTTTTTAAAATACTGACTGGAGGAGCCACCCATCCTGATATAGGCCCTAATGTTTTATATCTCAGCTGTATACAAGCCCCCTCAACTTCCTACCCACAACCCCATCTTGCCTTGCCAGAAGATTCTTTTTCTTAGTGAGTTGGTTCCACCCACAAAAATTAATGTAATTATAGCGCATCCCACCATCTCTCAAGAGAAGACATAATTTTTATACTGCTTCCCATACCCCACTATATAGTTGTTATAGTATATGAAACACAGCAACCAATTTGCACAAAGCAAACTCCCACAAAAGTAAATGTGATAAATGACCAGGTTTCTTGTCTTCAACTAAGGACTAAATATCAGCTTTGATGCCAGGGAGAACTTTCCTGCCTTTGAAATAATAGTGGCGGATCTTTGATATTGATATGACAAAACAGTTCAATGTCTCATTTGAAAGTCAGTGAGATCCCTCAGTACTGCACTGGGAGTGTCAGCCTGGAATTTTGTGCTTAAACCCCTGAGAAGTGGGAATTGAACTGACGGCATGAAGATACAACTAATTGAGAAAGACTAGCCTAAATGATTCAGTGTTAGAATGTTACTCAGTTGTGAGATGGGAGGAGAGCTCTTACCTGTCAATCACAACCTTTCCAGCGAGGATCAAAAATTGTTTTCCTGGTGACTGCTAACATCTACATTCAAAAGAGGACTGCCACCTAATGCTTCCTGATACATGGCACTGTTCCCCAGAAAAGTCTGTTTTAAGTAAGTAAAGTCACCCTAAGGACTACTATTCCATTAGAGAGTGATGACTGATGGTGAATTTAACTCAAGGGTCACCATATACCTCAGGTGAGGGATGAAGTTGAAAAGGTAAGACTTCCATGGTGACCTCTGCTGATGCAGCTATTGAATCCTCGCTGTTGGCAACACTCTGCATTACAAACCAGCCATCCAGACAACTGAGCTAACCAACCCCATAAGTTCTCATTCCTTGACTGGGAATCAAACTCAGGCTGCAGTGGTGAAAATGACAAATCCGAATTACTAAACCATTGATTTTAAATAACCACCACATAATTTACACAAGGTAAAGTTACAGACTCAACATTGATCATTCTTGCTTCATCATCTTTTCAATAAATTGTCGTTTATGCTGTCAATGGAAAACCGGCTGAGGAATCTTTCAGCCTGATGTGATGACCGAGATTTGTGGGATTTGGGTATCACTGGTGAGGTCAGCATTTGTTCCCTAATTGTCTTTTAGCTGAGTGACTTGCAGAGCCATTTCAGAGGGCTGTTAAGAGTCAACCACATTGTTGTGGATCTGGAGTCAGATGTGGGCCAGATAAGGACAACACATTTCCTTCATAAACAGGCATAAGTGAATCATTAGTGTGTTTCATGTCAAATGACAGTAGTTGTCATCGCTTGTTTGCAATTCTGGATTTAATTAATGCTATTTAAATTCCACCTGCTGTTGAGGTGCGCTTTGAACCCATTTTCCCTGAACGTTAGCCTAGGTTATTAGTCGAGTGATATTACCACAAGATTACTGTAGAACTGCCACCACCATGTGGGCTTGCCTCCAGCAAGTTATTTGTACCTGATGTTGCAATGCTTATTTTACCTCCTATAACATTGAAACTATATGTGGTATTAAAAGATTCAACAGATGTTTATTATGGCTCCTGATATATACATATAGTACTGTCACAGGTACTTCAGTGTCTGGGCCATTATTGAGCTATTCAGTTTCAAACAACAGCATATGTTGACCAGAACATGCCATGCTTCATGTGGCCCCAATTAAGATGAGGTTGGAGAAATTTATACTATCACATTAAATGCTCTGATACAATGATGATATCATGAACATGTCTCTTAAAGAGATACTATATACTAAAGGTGAGACTTAACACTACAATTGTCTCAGCAAACAAATGCAGGATATTGATGTGCTAGGGTTGAATTACCAAAAGGGAAATGAAAGAACTTAGATACCTATAGTATCTTGCCTTTATAAATTTAAATACCTCCACTAGATCACTCTCAATCCTCTAAACCCAAGAAAATCCAACCCAAATATATCTGTCCTGCCTTTCTTGGTTAAATCCTTCAGCCTTAATTCTCTTCAACCTTCTTTCCAAATCTAATGGAATAAAACCGAGTTTAGGCAACTTCTCATCCCAATTTTACCCTTGAAACTGAGTATAATTGCTGTTGAATCTGCACCATCTTGCCTCCTAAGCTAATACTTCCCTTCTGAGATTACCTAAAACTGGACCCAATTCCTCAGATGGGTTCTTTGCAACTAGTTCCTCAGCCACTGTGTTTGAGTCCCTTTGAGGTAAAAGGCAGCATTTCCACTTGCTTTCTCTCTTGCTCTTTTGTTTGTAAGTAGAACATCATATCCCTCAGTTATGTAAACAGTTGACCAAAAAAGTGCATATGCAGGTTATTCACATGAAGGTAAATTGAAGTATTGCTAGACAAAGCAATATGTGATGGTTCCATTATTTCATACAGGATTCTCTGCATCCTTCATTGGAGGTAAGTGGAAATGTGAAAGAATCAGATCAGCTATGATCTAATTGAATGGCAGAGCAGACTCGGATGTGTGGACTACTGCTACTCTTAATTCAGCTATATGTATTCATTAAGTAAACATTCATCTCATGCTGGCCTTAATGTGAAAAGTCAAATATCCACATCTATTCTCTAAAATCTTTTACAGATATATTTTGTGACAAACCATTTCTCTCAGTATGATAAAAGCTGTGCAAAATATGTCAATGTAATTTCGACAATTTGGGTTGTTTAAAAAGAAAAGAAACATAAGTATGGTGATTAATATCTGAAAAATGGTCAGAAAGACATTCTGGAGCAGTGACATAAATGTACCAGTTTTAAGAAGACATTTAATTGAAATTGATGGCTGAAAGAACCCTGTGAGTGTTAATAGAATAAAATGTTTATTCTTTGGAGTTATGATAGGTAGAATAAACCCATTAAGCTATTTATTTTGTTTTTAGTTCACTCCAGAAAATGCTAGAGTTTTAGCTGGGAATAATTAAGAGTTGAGTTGAGAAGCAAGTTTTAGTTTCTCTCCTAGAAAGTTTTAGTTCAGTTCAGTCTAGTTCAGATGAAGGCAGACACTGCAGTCACAGTGTTTCTTTTCCTAATTTATGAAGTTTCTAAGTCCGGAGACTTTAAGACAAAAATCTTCAAATTGTTAGAATTGAAGCAATTTAGGCCATTGGAATTGTGAAAGATTTATTCAATAGCTTTGGAGAGGTATTATCAAATTATCTCAACAGATCATGAAAGAGAAACTGAAAGGAGTCTGTTTATAGAACTTAAAGTAAGGACATAAGTCACACAACTTAAAGACTTGTGAAAAGAATGTAATTTCTCTGAGCTTGAGTATCTGTAATGGATAGTGTTGGGGAAAAACATTAAACCAAATTTTAATGTTGTTCAGATCTTTCTAACTGTTATATGTATACAGCTTTGTTTGTTTCTGTTGTGTAATAAATTTATGTTCTGTTGTTAAAGAACATCCATAGACTCAGATGAATATGTTTCAGTGACTAGAACATGGAACACTACAGCACAGTACAGGCCCTTCAGTCCTCAATGTTGTGCTAACCGTTTATCCTGCTCTAAGAACAGACTAACCTACGTACCCCTCATTGTACTATTTTCCGTGTGCCTATCCAAGTGTCCCTAATGTATCTGACTCTATTACCACAGCCGGCAGTGCATTCACGCACCATCACTTTCTGTGTAAAGAACCTATGTCTGACATATTCTCTAAACCTTCCTCCAATCACCTTAAAATTATGCCCGTCGTGATAGACATTTCTGTCATGGGTAAAAGTCTTTGACTATCGACTCAATTTATACCTTTCCATTATCTTGTACACCTCTATCAAGTCACCTCTCATCATCTTTGTTCCAATGAGAAAAGCCCTGGCTCCCTCAACCTTCATAAGACATGCCCTCCAGTCCA
This sequence comes from Chiloscyllium plagiosum, assembly GCF_004010195.1. NCBI lineage: Eukaryota > Metazoa > Chordata > Chondrichthyes > Orectolobiformes > Hemiscylliidae > Chiloscyllium > Chiloscyllium plagiosum. The sequence continues at coordinate 99,572,863 of NC_057717.1, read as the reverse complement.
GCATCCTAGTAAATCTCCTCTGCACCCTCTCTAAAGCCTCCATCTTTCCTATAATGAGGTGACCAGAACTGAACACAATATTCCAAGTGTGGTCTAACCAGGGCTCTATAAAGCTGCAGCATAACCTTGTGGCTCTTAAACTCAACCGCTCTGTTCCTCCATACTGCCAAGCATCATGCCTTTAACCCTGTATTGTGCATTCAAATTCGACCTTTCAAAGTGAATCATCACACTTTTTCTAGGTTGAACTCCATTTGCCACTTATCAGCCCAGTTCTGCATTCTGTCAATGTCCCATTACAACCTACAACAGCCCTCCACACTATCCACAACTCTACCAACATTTGTGTCACCGGCAAACTGACTAACCCAGCCTTCGACTTCCTCATTCAAGTCATTCATAAAAATCACAAAGAGCAGAGGTCCCAGAACCGATCCGTGCGGAACACCACTGGTCACTGAGTTCTAGGCTGAATACTTTCTATATACCACCACCAACTGTCTTACATGGGCCAGCCAATTCTGTATCCAGACAGTCAAATTTCCCTGTATTTCATGCCTCCTTACTTTCTGAATGAGCCTACCATGAGCAACTTTATCAAACGTCTTGCTAAAATCCATTTACATCACATCCACTGCTCTACCTTCATTCATGTGTTTTTGTCACATCCTCAAAGAATTCAGTAAGGCTTGTGAGGCATGACCTGTCCCCTACAAAGCCATGCTGACTATCCCTAATCAAACTGTGGTTTTCCAAGTGCAGGGAACCTCGATTATCCGAATACCAATTATCTGAAAATCAGATTATCCGAGGGAGATCGTGAAGTCCAACAGTGATTGCATCTTTTGTTTAGTGATTAAGCAGGCACTTCCTGCCCTCTCTCTCTTCCCACACTTTCCCTGGAGTTCTATACAGGGATGTACCCTAAACCCCACTTCCTTGGATAATCTCTCCAACATTGTCCTGTGCAGGGGAAAGGTGCAACCTGTCAAAACTTTGCAGTAAAACGTTGTGTGTGTGGCTGCGTGTGTGCATGTATGTGCTATTTGGAGACTTACCCCACAAAGGCAGTGGCAGCAGCAGTCTTGTTGGTGTCCAGTCCAGCTGCCCCGGAGAGGGGTGGGTGTATACCGGGTTGGGGGACGGGCGGTGTTGGATGGGATTGGGGGCAAGGGATCGGTGCTGGGGACGGGGTTGGTGGTAGGGGGGGCGGTGTTGGGGGGGGGGGGTTACACAGGGTTGGGGGAGGGGCCTTGTGTGCTGTGTGCTGCTGCAGGCTCCTAAACGGGGAGCAGACTTTAAAAGCTCCAAGTCCCAGAGGAAAGGCATTTAATCGATTAACCGAATAATCTATTATCTGAATGAAATTGTGCCTGCCCGTTCCTTTTCTCAGGGGGTGGTAGATGGGGTCTAACTTGATGTGTTTGTTGAACAGGAAGTGACTTCACCACAGGAAATAACATCACAGGAAATGACACCATCAACCCAAAGAAGCCCAAACATATAAATTGAAGGCAGGAATTATCAGCATTGCTTCGCCTGAGGCCCACTGAAGATGTTACCTAGTAGGGTGACAAAACGTCTGGAAATGAACCTTCAAGCTCAGCGAGCACACCTACATCCAAAATCTGATCCGTAGCTCCAGTTTCCACCCCCCTGCCAATCTAGTTTAAACCTCCTGAAGAGATCCAGCAAACCTCCCGCCTAGGATATTGGTGCCCCTCCAGTTCAGGTACAGAAGGTATCCCTATAATCCACATATCTGAAGCCCACCCTCCTACACTAGCACTTGCTCTCTATTCCTAGCCTCACTAGCCCATGGAACCGGTGGCACTCCTGAGATTACTGCTCTGCTTGTCCTGCCTTCTAGCTCCCACCCTAACTCACTATATTCTCTTTTCAGATCCTCCTCCCTTTCCCTACCTATGTCACTGGTACCAATAGGTACCACGACTTTTGGCTACTCTGCCTCCCCCTTAAGAATCCTGTAGACACAATCCAAGAGATCCCTGACCCTGGCACCCAGAAGGCAACATACCATCCAGTGTCTCATTTGTGACCACAGAATCTCCTGTCTCTTCCTCTCATGATTGAATCTCCTATCACTATCGCTCTCCTATTCTTCCCCGGGCTTCCCTTCTGGGTCAGTGCCAGAAACCTGGCTGCTGTGGCTTTCCCCTGTTAGGTACACCCAACAGTGTCCAAAACGATATATTTATTGTTGAGAGGAACAGAAATGGTGTGTTCTTGTAATGTCTGCCTATTCCCTTTCCCTTTCCTGACAGTCAACTAGCTACCTTTATCCTGTAATGTAGGTGTGACTACCTCCCCATAACTCTTCTCTATCACCCCCTCATCTTCCTAAATGATCCGAAGTTCATCCTGCTCCAGCTCCAGTTCCCTAATGTGGTCTGTGAGAAGCTGGAGATGGGTGCAGGCTAAGTCAGCAGGGAACCATTGGTTACCCTTAACATCTTTCTTAATATTAACCTGTTTGAGCATATCGGTCTGTTTCATGTTGTCCTCAGAAACGTCAAGGTCCCTCTCAGTAGTGAATACTGAAGCAAAGTATTCATTGAGGAACTCCCCAACCACCTCCAACTCCAGGTGCAAGTTGTTCTCTGCACTATCCGTGATCAGCCATACCCTCACTCTGGCCATCCTCTTGTTCTTCAATAAGTATAGAATGCTTTAGAGTTTTCCTTAATCCTACCTATCCAAAAGGAGTCCATCTTCCCAGGGGATGTTAGCATCTCAAGACTCATCCTTATATATAGAAAAGAATAACTTTATGTGTTAAAGATTATGACATTCACTTCCTGGTGTCGTAGAGGGGTCCTGGCGTATTCAAGTCTAAAGAAGTAAGTACAAATATTAAAGGCAATAACAGGGTGCATTTGCAATGGTAAGGAAGATGATCCCAGAAAATTTGAGAAAGAAAGAGATACTGCACCCTTTTTTTGTGGTGGGGGGCAATTGGTGGTGGGTACTGATATATTTCAGAATTGATTGTGGGATCTTGCTGTGCAATACAGCTGCTGCATTTGCCTTAAGTCATTGATTGTCACAGGTGGTGTTTAGGCACTCCAAGCTGCAATGTGAGGGATGCAATTTATCACGTGTTATTTTCACTTGTCCTACATCTGTCTGTCCCCTTCCTCATTCTTCTCACCCTGCTCTTTTTCTCTCTCTCTCTCTTTCTGTCTATCATTTTGCAAGAGCAATTCTCCACCTTCATTTGTAGTTGGAGTAGTATCTGTGACTATCTCTGGTCTGAACTTCATTTGTACAATCTTGAAAAATCACTAACTGAAGTTGGAATGCAGATGTCCAATTGGTTTTCAGTTATACACAAATCACAAATGAATGCAGGCATCGATCTCGAGGCCAAACTAATTGAAGCTTTGCATTTTCTAACAATTATTGCACACATGTTTTGCTACTCAGATACCATCTCTGTAAACCATTATTTAGAGAACGTTTTAGTTTTGGATGTCAAGCCATCATTCAACAATACCAGCAATAGATTCCATATGTACTTGTGCCTGTGCAGATGCTGGAGATCAGTCAAAAACTGTGGTGCTGGAAAAGCACAGTCGGTCAGGCAGCATCCGAGGAGCAAGGGAGTCGACGTTTCATGCATAAGGTCTTCATCATCTACATTACATGGCACTTTGCTGCTGGATGCAAATATAAAAGCATCATTCCAATTTTGTTGCACTACGCTCCACCTGGTGATGCAGCCTTAATATATTTCCTGGGAAGTGGAGCAGATGAGGTTCAGAGGGTATGTTCTACCATTGCCCCAGAAATGGAAAAGCTTGGACCAAATTGTACTTCTGCATTTCAGAACTCAAAACCTCTTTCTCTAGAAAGAACAAATATTACAAGCATGAAAACAGGGATAGTTCTTGGGTTTGAATCCAAGGTACAAGAGTTGTTTCCCTTTGTTGGAAATCTAACTGCTAGAAGGTTATCTGGTTTTGTGAATTGAAACCTTCCTACAGCACACTGCTATAACAACAGCATTAAATGCAGCACTGGAAAAGTGCAACAGTGTTGGAGGCACTACCTTTTGGATGAGTTGTTAAACCATGCCCTAACTGTCTTCTTGGGGACCAATGTAAAAGTTCCCTTTGCACTATTTGGCGAAGAGCAGGGGTGACATCCCTGATGTCCTGGTCAATATTTATCCCATAATTGATATTCGTTAAATATCCAATATGACTTCAGAGAAATATGTTCTGAGGAAGAGTCATATTGAACTTAAAATGTTAACTTTCTCTCTTTCCAAGATGCTACTGCCAGAGCTATTTCTCCAGCACTTTCTGTTTTATTTCAGCTTTCCATGTTGCTGGTGTATATTTTAGTAAATTCCCAACAATGGAAAGCTACTATTGATGTAAATGAAATGAGGTGTGACTCACTATAGACCTGTATCTCATCTCAAACTGGAGCCAACTCCACAAGTGGGTGGTCAAACAAAGTTAAAGAATTTACTGCAATAATCTGAGAGCAGTGAAGACACTCAATGCTCAAAGGATAGCCAAAGGTTAAATGGACAGATGGGCAGCCCTTAGACATTTTTAAATTCATTGCTGGGATGTGAGCTTCGCTGGCTGGGCCAGAATCTACCGCTAATCCCTAATTACTCTTGAGAAGGAGGTGAGCCAACTTATAGAATCCCAATTGTGGTGTGGAAGCAGACCATTTGCCCTTTGAATCCACATCAACCCTCTGAAGAGTCCAGACCTGCTTTCCCTCTAACCATTCTATTTCCCACAGCTAACCTACCTAGTCTCCAGATCCCTGAACACTATGGGCAATTTTCCATTGCCAATCCACCTAACTGCATATCTTTAGACTGTGGGAGGAAACCCACGCAGACACGGGGAGAATATACAAACTCCACACAGTCAACCAAGGCTGGAATTGAACCCGGGTCCCTGGTGTTGTGAGGCAGCAGTGCTAACCATTGAGTCATTGTGCTGTCCCAAAACTGAAAGAATGGCGATACATTTCCAAGTCAGGATAGTGTGTTGTTTGGAGAAGGGCTTGCAAGTGTTGGTTTTCCCATGCACCAGCTGCCCTTGTCCTTTTAGATGATGGAATTCATGAGTTTGGAAGGTGCTGTTGAAGATCCTTGGCACATTGTTGGAATGCATCCTGTCGATGGTACACACTTCTGTCACTGTAACATTGGTGATGAATATTTATATTAAGGCGTTAGATGTGTTACTATTGAGTTTCTTAACTGTTGTTGGAGTGGCACCCATCGAGGCAGGGGATAATATTCTATCATACTTCAGATTTGTACCTTGTGGATAGTGGACAGAATATGGGAAGTGAGGAGATGCATTCATATGGCTGATCCAGTTCAGTTTGGTAACCTCTAGCTGTTTGATGGTGGGACATTCAACTAAGGCCACGCCCCAATTGAATGTTAAGGGGAAATGGTTAGAGACTCTCATATTGGCCACAATGACTGACACTTAACACGACTTAGCAGTTGAAGCCTAAATGTTGTCTAGCTTTGGCTTCAGTATCAGAGAAGTTAGGAATAATATTAAAAACTGTCTACAATCTATATATATATATATCTTCTGTTTTTCAATGGAAACAAACAGTAAATAACTTTTGGAACCATTATTTCTTCTTTGCATTTCTCTATTTATCTTTGCCCTATTAAAATAATGTCCCACTTTGATGACATTTCATCCTTAATTCATTAATGTTAGTTTCCAACCATGTCCCACACTCCTACCATCCACTCACATGATTTCAGTTTTGGGACAGCACAATGACTCAATGGTTAGCATGTTGTAACTTATTTGGTTGATATGAAGTTCTCCAATTATTTAGAAGCTTATAGAATTCTAGTAAAGGCTTTTAGTTTGTAAAGTGTTGCTGGTAAAGCTTTCAATAGTTAAGCAAAATGCTTTATATAGCAATCTTTGTGTTCTCAGAACTGTTGCAAATCACCTCACAGCTAGTGAAGGTACTTTTGAGGTGCACTAACTGCTGTAAGGAAACTTGGCCACCTGTGCACACCAAGCTGCCACAGACAGTACTGATTATAGTGACCAGTTACTGTCTTGGCTGAGGGATAAATATAGTCCCTAAGGTACCTGCAGAATGTCCCTGCTCTGGTTTGATTATTTTTTGTGCCATTCTGGATACTAAAGGATACTTTTGCAGCCTGTCGAAACCTCCAACAGAGGTATGCTGAAATATCAGCCTCATTTTAGTGCTCAGATCTTGGAAATGGATCTTGTGCCTGTGATGAAACTGCGCAGAGGTGAGAATGCAACAACTGAGCCAAGTTGCATTCAATCAGTCAAATAACATTTTAGCAGCATTTGATTCTAGGATATTTACTGAACCATTCCACTACAGTGGAAAACAAAAATCTAAGAGCACCTGATGATGCCAAAGACCAGTGCACAATCCATTTGCGCTGTAGTAAGCATTGGAAATCAACAGTGTCTTTGATAAATTTAAAACTCTCATCCTTGTTATCAAAGCTGTCCATGGTCTCCTCAGTGCCTATCTCTGTAACTTCAACCAGCCTTATAATCCTCTGAGATCTCCATGCTTCTCAATTTCTGCCATCTTGCATATCATGGATTTTCTTCACTCCAACATTGGTGGAGGTGCTTATAGCTTCCAAGTGCCTGACTTGTCATTCCCTTCTGTATAAACAGTCCTGCTTCTCTCATCTCCCTTTTAGGATCCTCCTTGCAAGCAAGTTCTTTGGCCAAGCATTAGATTGCCTGTCCTAATCCCTCCTTAAATGAAGCAAATGAAAACAGAAATTGCTTAAGAAACTCAGCAGGTTTGGCACCATCAGTGGAGGGAGAAGGTGGCATTAATGTTTCAAGTTCAATGATTTTTGTTAAATGGCTGAGTGTCAAAGTTATCACTTCACGCTTCTGCAAGCCACCCTTGGGATGTTTTAATATGTTAAAGGCTCTATCTAAATGCAAGTTTTCACTGCCATGAACTTTAATTTCCATGGCATGTTACTAAGAACTTGCCTGGAGCTTAATATAATCTGTTGGACCATTGAGGAAGGCACCAGTTGGGTTGGCTGCAGAACATGGCTGGCAGAGATTTTGTACCAGGCTGTTTGCCTGTCTCCCTCTTTCTGTTGTGTGAAATGAAATATGGCTTGGAGACAGAAAGGAAGAGAACAAAACAACTAGAAAATCATGAATAGAAAAAATAATTGATTTCTCAGAAGCAAAATTTCATGCCTATCACAAAGCTCCTAACAGGAGGATATTTGCTCAGAGGTGGTCATCCCTCAGTTACTAAATTGGAATGCATGGACAAACCTAGTTATACTTTCATAGCTTAGCTACCAGTTGGTCCCTGATAATGCAATCTGTCCTTGAGGGAGGCTGGTATGAGGAAGAGACCAACATTCACCACCTTTCAAAGTCCAGAGCGAGTTCATTGTTGTTTTTGTCAGGTTTCAGCTCAAGCAGCTCTATGGTACAGAACTCTGTTGCTTTACATGCCGTTCCACCAAGACTAACATGCCTATGGCTGGAGGGTTATCAACTTGGTGAAAGATCCTCTTTATTCTGTCCAAAACATGCTGGTCTTCTTTTATCAAGAGCTCTCCATGGCTGGGTATGGCAGATGGGCACATTCCAAGGCTCAGGACTACACGCTGAGGGATGCACTAAAGCTGGGGTCAGCTGCTGCAAAGACTCATAGGAGAAAGAGTGCAGTGCAAGATCCTCTTGTTGTAGTCCATCAAGAAGCTCGAACCATGTGAAACCCCTTGGGCAGTATGTACTGGAGATTATCTGCCATGAAATGTAATTGTAGATTGTAACTGCAAGTGCAGTTAGCTCAGGTAGTTGGATGGTTGGTTTGTCAATGTAGAGTGATGCCAACAATGTGAGTTTATTTCATATAGCAGCTGAGATTACCATGAAGGGTTCTCCTTCTCAGTCTCTCCCATAACCTGAGGTAAGGTCATCCTCAGGTTAAATCACCACCAGTCATCTCTCTCTAATCAGCGAGCACCCATGGTGACTTTACCCTTTATCTCAGAGTGCCAGATCCTATGCTGCATGTTTGAAGTTTTTATTTAAAAAAGAAAGAATGCCAGTGTGGGTTCAGATGATTGATGAGGAAGATAACTACTTATGTCCGAATCTTCACCTACTTTTCCGGAGTGAGCACTGGACCTGGAATCGGCGGCTGCTACCTTGCTAAAGGTAAAATCAATGAGGTCGGCTCAGCAGCAAAAGATGCCACCTAAGCATCAGCGACTTTATCATTGGTTGGGACCAGTGCTGGTGGCAGTGACGCGGTGGTTAAAGGCAATCACAGCGACATCGAGGTGGGTCCAGCGGCAAGAGATGGGACTCCAGCATTCGTTAGTCTGGCACAGGCAGTGGCAAGGTGGTGGAGGAGAATTGGCCCAGCGGCAAAAGATGGTGCCTGAGGATCAGTAACTTCAACTTTGGTTGAGTCCAATGTAGACAGTAGCCAGTGATAGAGGAAGGTTGGTGGCACAGGTGTCATTGATGGTGATAAGCTGGTTGAGGACTGATGGACTCTCTTTATGCTGTATCTTTTTTCTCTTTTTCTTAACCTTATTCTTAAATTATTCAAAATGGGGCCAATTCATGGTGACAAATTAAAGCTTTTCACTGTATTTTGTCGTATTCTTACTGTAAACTGTATGTGACAATAAAATAATTCATTCATTCGTTCATTTAAATCCATCCATCTGGAGTAATGTTTGGTCTGTGTGTGTCTGATTGCATTTTCAAGAATTACAGTCCCCTCTGCTCTGCTTGGGGATGTATTCCATACGTTCATTGCATTTTGTATTATAAAGAATTTCCTTGTCTGTTTTAAATGCCTTATACTGGCAGGCATAATCAAGAGCACCAAACAAATGAGGATTATCTGACCAGGAGACGAAAAGAAATAGGAACATGAGTTGGCTGTTTGAGCAATCTCTGTTCTGGTCACTAACACAGTGCAGCTCCTGGGATCTTGCTGTGTGAAGATTAGTTGCCTACATTACGGCTAACGTTGAAGTGGGTTTGTTGTTATAAAGAGCTTCAGGGTGTCCTGAAGTGGTGAGAAGCTCTTGTGAGCTGAAGCATAAGTGGCCATTTTGGGAACGCCTCTACAGTACAGCAGGATACTGCAGACCCTGCAACTCTGAAATAAGAACAAAGAAAAGGCTGAAGAAACTCAGTGAATCAAGTAGCTTCGTGGAGAGAGAGAGAGAGACTGAGTTAGCATTTCAGCTGGCATTAAAATTGAGGCAGAGTTTTTAAGCCATGGGGTGGAGTGGGGAGGGGAGGCAGAAAGAATGAATGAGAAGACCCTTATGCTGGGTAAGAAGGGGAGATTGAATAATAAAGTATTTCATCAGGATGCGGTGAGAGCAGCTGCTTGTGGAACTTTGAACTTTGTGGGCGGCACGGTGACACAGTGGTTAGCACTGCTGCCTCACAGCGCCAGAGACCTGGGTTCAATTCCCGCCTCAGGTGACTCACTGTGTGGAGTTTGCACATTCTCCCCGTGTCTGCGTGGGTTTCCTCCGGGTGCTCCGGTTTCCCCCCACAGTCCAAAAATGTGCAGGTTAGGTGAATTGGCCATGCTAAATTGACCGTAGTGTTAGGTGAAGGGGTAAATGTAGGAGAATGGGTCTGGGTCGGTTATGCTTCGGCGGGTTGGTGTGGACTTGGTGGGCCGAAGGGCCTGTTTCCACACTGTAAATAATCTAATCTAATCTAATCACTGAGATACCTGTGATCCTGGATGGGATTCAAAGCTTGAGTTGGAATCCATATGGGGTGAATCTGAGCTGGAGGCAGTCACTGAGAAATGTGAAGTGGCTGTGGAAACAAATCTGAGCAAATACCTGGTCAAATACCAGACATGATAGTGAAATTAATGATGCTGGATAAGAGAAAAGATTATTTTGGAAATCCCGTTGGAGGAAGGAATCCCATTCTGAGAAAGAGTTCTCTCTGCATATGCTGTCAGACCTGCTCAGCTTTACCAGCAATTTGTTTTGGTTTCTGATTTACAGCATCTGCAGTTATTTTGGTTTTTATAGAATATTTCATGGTGTAAGCCATAAAAGAGTTGAAATAGATAGAGTAGAGATTGTGTCCAAATGAAGAGTGAATTGCTACATTAAAAGAAAATGGAATGAACCACAAAGGGACGTAGAAAGAGAAGACATACCCAGCAAAACAAATGAAAATATGCAGAGCAAAATGGAAGCAGTGGTTATGATTTATTTTTTAGATTCCCTACAGTGTGGGCCATTTGGCCAAGCAAGTCCACACCAACCCTCTGAAGAGTAACCCACCCAGACCCATTTCCCAACATTTACCCCTGACTAATGCACCTAACACTATGGGCAATTTAGCATGGCCAATTCACCTAACCTGCACATATTTAGACTGTGGGAGGAAATCAGAGCACCTGGAAGAAACCCACACAGACACTGAGAACATGCAAAATCCACGCAGTCAGTCACCAAAGGTGGGAATCAAACTCAGGTCTCTGGCACTGTGAGGTAGTAGTGCTAACCACTGAGCCACCGTGCCTAAAGTTGTTGAACTCATTGTTGAGTCCAGAGGCTGCAGAATATCCAAAGTTAGTCGTGGGGCTGCTCGTCGTGTTTATATTGAGCTTCAGAAACTACTTGTTCTGTTCCTATTTGCAAAGAGAATTTTTAATGTCCCTCAACCAAGTCTCTAACTCAGCTCTTGGCTTCTCCACAACAATGTATTGATTATCCTACCTCGATCCAATTGGAGTCCCTTACCCTGATGTGCTCCTACAGCCACACTTAGACAATGCACGGTCAATTCCACCCCTGACTGTTATAATGGATGAGACCAAAGAGAGAAAGCTCTTTCAGAATATTGGGGCTGGTTTTGAGAGAGGGTGAGTAGAGGGAAACTTTCCTTCAGTAGTTTTTGTTGATATCGAGGCAGATTTCAAATAATTGGCCAAAGGATTAGAGCAGGGGAATCATTTACAGAGGGCTGCTAAGATCTGGAACACACTTTCTGAAAGGCTGTTGAAATCAGACCCCAAAGACATTTGAAAAGGCACCTGAAAATATGGATTGACTACAGAGTTATTGATGACAAAAATGGGGTGTGGGATTAAATTAGGTGGTTCTTGCAATGATCTCGAACAGGCCTGGCAGGTTGAATATTATCCTTGTTTAGATTCAATCTAGTTCAATACTTGAAAGTTGTAAAGGACACAGAGGTCCCAATGACAAATTTGACCATTTTTTGAACCTGGTTTGAAATTGTGCTGGAGTTAATGCTGTTAACCAGGGCGTGAGACTGCCTCTCCTGGGCAAGCGGAGAATCAGTTCTGTGCAAAGATAAAACTCCTTGCATAGCAACTACGGCCAATTGGATGGGGCAGCAGAGGGGCTGATGGTGCCAATAGAAGTACCTCATTGGAGTATCAACATCCTCAAGATCCTGCAACAAAGTCACAGGAGAGGTGACATCCGAAAATCTCGAGCATGGACCAGGAGGAATATTTGTGCGGAACACTTTCTGATTGCAGTATTATTTTAATAACTAGACTTCACTCTACACCACAATAGGCTCTTGATACCACAGTGTTATTTTGGTTGGAAATGTGCTGTTACTGTGGGTACTCCATATGTTTGGCATGTCGTTGGTGTTCTCTGCCCAGCATGTGTGCTCTGTTGGACAGCGTCACTGCTGCTCTGTTTACTTCAAAACTGTCTCTTATGTTGCATCATTTTTTTTCCAATTCTGTTCAGCAGCCGGGAAGCAGTTCTGTCAGTTATTGGTTACTGAAAAGCCTGGTTAGTGGTTGCTAGTCAGTGACCTCTTTCAATCAATGTGGTTAGGGTGTTTGGTAGCTGATAGAAGCATAGAGTCTGACTGCAGGATGTAGGCAATAGAAAGCTTGCTTAAGCAGGATCGGTCGGTTAGTGCAATTAAGTTATTAGGCAGCTACACCTCTTAGATAACAACAACAACTGGCAATTTATATAGCTCCTTCCAATGCAGTAAAATGCTCCAAATATTGTAAAATAATGATGGCATCACTGCCGATAAGGAGATATACAGTCAGACAGTTGGTCAGAGAGGTAGATTTAAGGAGACAAGGCAAGTCAGAGCAATGGAGAGATATATGGATGGAATTCCTGAACTTGGGGCCCAAGCAGTTCAAGTTATGCCACCAACAGTTGTGTGATTAAAATCAGGTGGTGTCTAAAAGGCCAAAATGAGATGAGTGCAGCGTGACAAAAGTATGTGATGCTGGAGGAGATTAGAGATAAGGAGGGGTCAATGCCGTGAAGCAACTTGGATGAGAATTTTTAAATCAACTCACTGAAGTCATTCTCTTGATGTGATCACCAGTTAATTGGTTACTTAGGTAGTTCTGCCATAGGTTGATGCAGTTAATAAATTTGTTGATTTATCTGGTCAGCCCTCTCCTTTGTTGTTGTTGTACTGTCCTTAATGGACTCTGCATGTAAATTTGTTATTAATTAGAAAAATGGGTGAGAGGTAATGGATAAAGGTACAAAATAAATGAGGTGACTTGGTGGTGAGAGAAAATAATTCAGTTGTGCATTATAGAGGAAAAGAAAGAGGAAAAAAATTAATCTAGTCGTTGTGACTGCTAGTTGGCTAGTTATTCTGTTAAGCAGATTAGTTAGCACAGTGAGCGCCTGGTTGGAGTCTGTCCACTTTATGTACACTCAAGGCACTTTGCTTTCTCACATGGGCTCTGTTATTATAGGCATCTCAACAAGACTTGCAGTGTAGTCCAACTTATAAAAACACATTGGCCAAGTCAGCATTTTGCAAATTGCTGAGTAATTTGTATTCAAAGGATAATAAAATGCACAGTGCCTTGGCTTCATTGTCTCTGGGTTGGGAGAGGAAAAATCAGTCAGGAACCCTTATTTTTGCTCATTATCCTGTGATCTCTCATAGAAAGTAGGTGTGTGTGTGAAAGGTTGGGATCAGGTCCGACTGCACCGCAAGTGCTTTGTTTACATTTCTTTCCTGACTTTTCTTCATTTTTTTCATGGGATATTGGCATCATTGGTGAAGCCAGCATTTATTGCCCATCCCTAATTTCCCTTTGAGCCAATCAATCATTTCAGTGGGCAATAAAAGTCAACGACTTAGAATGGCTCTAAAATCATATGTAGACTCGACCAAGTAAGGACAGCAGATTTTATTCCCTGATAGGGAAGAGTGAACAAGATAAATTGTAAAAGAATTGAAGATAGCTGCCATCATTGAGATGAGTTTACCTATTCCAGCTTTATTGAAACCCCATGGTGGAATTTCAACACTAAACTGAGCCTCAGCTTTAACAATTCAGTAACACTGTCACAACATGCCATTTCTCCATAGTCCGTTTGCCCTTCTGTCCCACTTGGATTTTTATTATCCAATGATGAGAATTTCCTTCTGAGGACCAATCACCAAAAACTTACACTTGCCTATATTGAAAATCGTTTGCCACTCACCAGTTCACTCTGCAAGTTGCATTCTGTCGTAGTCTGAGCACACGAAAACTGTTGGGTGGTTTGGTGCAGCATGTTATTTGAGAACTTGCCCGCAGCCTAGCTCCATCTCATTTGGCCATTGGTTTGGCACAAAAATTGGGCTGGCGCAAAGTGGCATTGGCAGGGATCTCGGAGCAGGCTGTATGCCCATCCTTTGTCTGGGTTTTGCAGCAGGTGTTGTAGGGAAGGGGAAACGGGAGAGAGCGCAAGGGAGAGGCTGACCAACATAAAAAGTCAAAAAGAGTATAAAATAATATGCGCAAAAAGCATGCAAAATGTATATGAATTCTTACTGTCAACTTGGCCATATATAATATCTGTAAGAGTGCACTGGAATAAACATACATTTAAAACCTCTAATGAAAGGAGGCAGATAACAAAAATGCCTTACTTGATTCTTAAATGTGCAATAACAATTTTTTAACATATTTTCACCCCAGCATGATAATTCTTTAAGCGATTTAATAAGTGCTACAACTCGACTTAGCGCAAAGACAGTTTTTATTTTGATATTAAACTTTATATAACCAGGTATATCTTGGTAAATTATGCATTTAAAAAATTATTTCAGAAACCTCTTTTCCTTCTGTTAAAAAGAGGTTTGACAGTGTTAATGAATTATGTCAACTCAGCAACAAATCTTGATTGGCAGTATGTTCTTAATGATGAAAAAGAAAAAGGCTAACTCACTCAATCTAATTCCCTCGGCAGGACGAAAGTGAATAGCCAGATGCTGGAGATTAGAGTCAAGAGTATGAAGGGCTTTTGCCCGAAACATCGATTTTCCTGCTCCTCGTATACTGCCTGACATGCTGTGCTTTTCCAGCACCACACTCTTGACTCTAACTCCCTAGGACTCAATCTAACTCCCTAGTCACTCGGCTTAATTCCCTAGTTACTTAATATAGCTCTTTTAATATCTTTAATATAACTCTTTAATATTACTCAGTCTAACTCTATAGCCATTCAATCTAACTCTATAGTCACTCAATCCCTCTCTTGGCTTCCACCCTATCATAGACCTTCTTTCCCTTGTCCCTTGCAGAAAACCTATTTCTGTACATATCTAACGTTTCCCAGTTCTGAGGGAATGTCACCGACTGAAACGTTAACTGTTTCTCCTTGCACAGATGCTGCCTGACCTGCTGAGTATTTCTGGCCTTTTCTGTTTTTGTTTTAGATTTTCGCCATCTGTGGAACTCTCTTTTCCAACAGATATAGCTAGAATAGTCAAACCCCAGAGTAATACAGTGCAAAAGAAGGCCATTCTGCCCATTATGTACAGATTGGCTCTTTTGAAGATCAAACCAGCTAGTTTTATATCTCCTGTTTTCCCATATCCTTGTCATTTTTCTCCCTACAAGTATTTATCCAATTACTTTTTGAAGGCTACCATTTAATCTGTATCGACAACCCTACCTGACATTATACTCAAAATCATGACCACTTGGGTAATAGATTTTTCCTCATGTTGCCTATTTCATTTGCTGATCACCTGTGTTTGGTGTTCTCTATTCATCAAACTTTCAACCATTTGGAAACAATTTCTTTTTACTTACATGACTTAAACCCTTTTGTGACTTTAAACACTTATAGTATATCTTGTACCATTCCTTGTTTTAAGGAAATTGACCCCAGTTCTCCAGTGCACCAATTTACCTATTCTTCCTCATCCCTGGACCTAATTCAAATCCTCTGACCAAAGCCTTCCCAAAGGGTGATAGCCAGAATTGGACTCAATACTCTAGCTGTTGATAAACTAGTATTTTTTTTTCTCTTTCTTTTGTGTGTGTGCAGGTGTGAGACACAGTGAGAGACACAAGGTGTACGAATCTTTATTCAATTTCCACCACAAGGAAGAAAGGAAACACCCGAGTGACCAGTGACAAGCAGTGCCCTTCACATCAAAGGGCAATGCTGTGTGATCAAACAGTGAAGGGTAGGGCAGGGATTAAATCAAAATAGAGTTGGAGGGGGAAATAATGCTCTCCACTCCCTGCGGCGCTCACCTCTCCCTGAACAACTCCAGGGTGTTGGTGGAGGCCGTGTGCTCCTTCTCCAAGGACACCTGGGCTCTAACGTAAGCGCGGAAGAGGGGCAGGCAGTCGGCCCTAACGACCCCCTCAACGGTCCGCTGCCTGGACCTGTTTATGGCCAGTTTGGCCAGGCCCAGGAGCAGACCCACGAGGATGTCTTCAGACCTGCCCTCCCTCCTCTGTACCGGGTGCCCGAAGATCAGGAGCGTGGGACTGAAGTGCAACCAAAAGTAGAGGAGGAGTTTTTTAAGAAAATCAAAAAGGGAGTGCAAACGCCCCACATCCAATATACACGTGGTCCATGGACTCCACAGCGCCACAGAACAAGCTGTTGGGCTGGGAGTCCATGAACCACCGCAATCTGCGATTGCAGGGGACCGCTGCATGCAGCACCCTCCACCCCAGATCCCCGAGAGAAAGGGGGAGGACTCCTGCGTAGAGACCCCTCCACTGGGGATCGCCACCGCCCAGTGGCAAATGGGCACGCCAATTTACATCCTTAAAAGGGACAAAATTAAAATTCCTGAGGCGGCTCAGGTTGTGGGGCACAGGCTCCCATGGGAAGTACGGGACCTTGGGGTCAATATGAAATTCCGTCCGGGCTGGGGTGAGCGCGGACGGGATCCCACCGCACACCTGAGCGTCCTCCAACTGGTGCACTACGTCGGGTCTGAGCACCGCCGTTTTAAGGCGTCGGATGGCGGTGGCCACGTACCAGACGTTTACCACTGCCCTGCTCGCTATGTCCTGCGGCAGCGTCCAGCCCAGGCCCCCGGCACCCAGCATGTCCCTGACCCTGGTCACCCTCGCCGCCACGGCCCTCCCCTCGAACTCGCGAGTACGGAGGTGCGCATTCCTGAGCAACGGCTCCCTGATGACAGCCGCTACTCCTGCCATAAATTAGTATTTCATAAGGTTTTGGTGTACCTCTCAGGATTTTACGAACATACAAACAGACATCTTGTACTCTATGTCTCTATTTATAAAGCCCAGGATCTCAGAGGCTTTATTAACTGTGATTTTAATCAATTTTGCCATCTCTAAAGATTTGTGCAGAAGCACCGAAAGGTTTTGTGTTCTTGCACACCCTTAAATATTTTATTGTTGCTTCTCAATATTCTGACCAAAATATATCATTTCACAAGACTTGAATTTGAATTTCATCTGCCTTGTGTCTGTTCACTCTTCAAGCTTGACCCTTGAAATCTCTTCTTACTTTTGCCTCTTTACTTCCATGTTTCAGGTCATTTGGAAATTTCATTTGCAAAGACATGACCTTATCCCCAAGTCCAAGTTATGAACATACATCGAAAACAGCAGTGATCCTATATTTGAGCCCTGGGGAATCTTCACTGTACACCTTCCTCCTGTCTGAAACAGTCCTTCACAATGCTTTTTTTTAATCTCTTGTCAATTTTGTATGCATACTGTTATTGCCCCTTTTAACCGATGGTCATCCACTTTGCTAGTTCAGTTGTCTGATGCGCTGCAACAATCAACATCTTCATAGATGTTATGAATTGCTTTGTAAATCAGCATTTCACATCTAAAATGATAAACCAGTGCTAATTGCTCTTTTGAATGGTTGGTGACATTGAGGTCTAAATCAGGTGTATATGTAATTATTATGAGATCATGACTTTTCTGATGAGAAAACATGCAGAACTTTAATCCCTTCGCTGAGTTTGTATTCCTGAGCCCCAGGCGAATATCTAGGGATGTGGATTTGAATCTCACCTGGCTGATGTAAAATTTGAATTCAATAAAATCTGTCGTTATAAGAAAAACTGGTTTAAAGGTGCTCAGTTAACCATTGCAGATTGTGATAAAGAGACATCTGCTTCACTAATGTTCTTTACAGAAGGAACTCTGTCATTCTTACATGATATCGCCCATATGTGCCTTCATGCACACAGCAATATGATTGACTGTGAAATGGCTGATCTAGCAACTCAGTTCAAGGGCAATTAGGGACGAGCAACCAATGTTGGCTTTGCCCAGTGAAGCCCACATTCAATGAAAGAATGGCAAAGAGATCATAAATTGCCTTTCCATTTCAAGACAAATTTGAAATATCCTATCTCCATGTCCTAAGAGGTTTATCTGACAGTTACTACAAGTCTCATTGCCCTCAATGCAATGAACCTTCTCAAAAATACTTACCTGGGCAGGTATAACATATCAAACAGTAACAGCAGAGTCTGAGGTATGTGTTCTTTGGAGAATTTCAAAGGTGGTGAGAAAATTAGGGTGATGAAGAGATTGAGGGAGAATCTTCTACAGAGCAGATCTACAGCATCTGCTTTAATATTAGGAGGGCATTGTACTTAAGAATTAAAGATAGACAATTACCTAGTCGTTAGTAGATAGGTGATAGCCTTCCATTTAGATAGACAGAGATTGGAGCAGGTAGGATTCACCATCCCTCCATGTTGGAGGATGGTTCATATTTGTAAGTGGAAAAGAACATGCAAGGAGAGAACGTTTCCTTTCTGGTGCCTCAACTGGGCTAATCATTATACAGAAGTGCCACTGAAAAGTCCTCCTGAAGTGGGATGATGCCTGAAAATAAGAGAGACTCCTCAAAGTAGACATACAAGTAGAAGCAGCAAATTGTCCTGCAAACAGTCTAAGGAAGATGTGTAAATAGAGAAGCAAAATTGCAAAGGAAATATAAATTAAATAATGGAATGTTTTCTTTTAATGACAGAAATACCAAAAGCAAAATTCTTGTTGAGAAATGTAAAATTAACTGACGTATTCAGTTGTTGGCAATGAGGGATCGATTAAATATATATAGATTTGTTTTTGCAGATGCTGTGAAACTTAGTGCTTGTCTATTCAAGGTTTCTGCTGGTTACTTGCTCCATTGGATTCAGTGTGTCCTGACCTTCTCCCAGTGCTTTCTTAGGTAGGAGAGGGAGAGTTGAGTGTACCCTTTGGTTATTTTCATAAGCATTTTGAACATGTTATTTAAAAAGAAATTAGACACTGTTCTGGTCCTGAAGTCAAAGCATAGAAACCAGCGCATGTGAGGCTAAACACTTCCATCTTTGTTGTTTCTTTTACTGATGTTCTTACAAATCTAACTCTGGACATTTATTGTTGCCTGGCAGCAAAAAGTACAAACTTCAAACTCCCTGAAGTATTTGGCCATAGCTATTTCCCAGGTCTTATCTTCCCTTTCAATCTATGTGGCTTTTCTTTATAATGTTTTACTTGATGCGTTGCTGATGACTTACTTCCTCCTTATCTATTTGTGTGTGTTTGTCGCGTTTGAATGTGTGTGAGTTAGGCTGCACTGTTGTAGATTCTGTGCCCAAGGACCCATATGCCACCGATTGATCTATATGTGGTCCAACATGGCAGATGTACACTTGTCTGGCCCATTGAGTGTCACCTATCCTTCACCCTCACTCCCTTTGTCTCCAGGTACTCTATTTCAATTTCCCTCTCTCTCTTTCTTTCTCTCATGCGGAGCCAAATATTGGATTGAGTTACTGGCAGAATGATGCGAAGGAAAACCTTGTATGAAGTGAAGGCTCTGCAATGACATCTTGGCTAGAGCATGTTGGATGGTAAATCTATGGCTTCAGACGAATATTTTCCTTCCCATTTTCCTCTTTGTTTTTTTTATTTTTTTCAAGACAAAAATAGACAAGGAGTAGGAATATGTGAGTGTTTTGTGAAGAGAAAATCACAGAGACAGATGACTTTTAACCCATGCACTGCTGGAACTACAGAGTTGAAGGAGTCAGGGTTAGGTGAAGTATGTACTGTTGTTCATTTCGTGCTTCTTTATTTGAAACAGATTCCTGCAGTTGGAAGAATGCCTAACCTGTCTTTAAAAATGTGTAGATTTGAGACTGAGTCTGTGCACTCCCAGTTCTGAACCTAATTAGCCTAAAAGATTTATTATTCACAGTCAAGAGTGAACTGTAAGGGATACTTTGAGAAAACGAATGATGCCTGTGTGGCTGGGGGCCATTAGCTCAGTCGGTTGGATGGCTGGCTTGTAATGCTGAGTGATCCTAAAAGTGTGGGTTCCACTCTGGCTGAAGTTATCGAAAAGGTCCTGCTTTCTCAACCTTCCCCTCATTTGAAATGTTCGAAGTATTTGAAATATTGAAGCTTTCGGGCTGTGCTTACTGCCAGTTGTCTGTGTGTTTCTCTCTAGTGCAAAGGTAGCTCTTGAGAGCTATGTGATATTTTTACTTGCTCTTTCTTTACATCATAAGTCAAGACTGAGAAAGAATGCTACTATTTGTGAGGATGAGCAAAATCATTGGCCCCCAATGTGAGAAAGCCAACTGAATATGAAATAACGGATTCAGAAGGAACCTTTTTGCCCAGCAGTGAATATGTTTCACCACCATCATTGAGGGGAGCAATATAAAACTGTTTCCATAGGGGAAGCTATATTAACACATGAGGGAAAAGAATTATGCAGATCAGGAATCAATGAAAGGAGGTTTGAGTGCAGTATAAAAGCTGGCATGGACCACTTGGGCTAGGTGGCATTTTATCTTAAGTATCTCAGGAATATTTAACTTTTATGCACATCTTATTCCATTCTCTTCCATGTTGCCATCTGACCCTAAGCCCCATCCAAGCCCTTCAAGGTCCCTGAGGCTGTGCCATGCTCCACACCTACATAGGAGGTAAATGGCAGCTACTGATGTTTCCAGTCCCCTTGGAGATTTGCTTTCACCCTTGTTGCATTCAGAAAACTGTTGATTTTCCCTCAGGGTGTTCTCACATCAGCATGTTTGAGTCACTGCAATAATTTTCACAATTGATCTTGCTATTACCATCCTTGACACAACTCAGAGATTTAGGACAATGAATATTGGGATGTGCATTACAGGAGGAACTCATTTGCAACTTTCAGAACTTCTAATTCTTGATCCAAGTACTTTTTAAAGGTTGAGAGTTTTTTTTGCCTCAAGTACACTTCCGTTTAGTGCTTCCAGACTCCCACCCCTGGAGGAGAAAGTTTGAAAATGTTTTACCTCAAACAAATATTGGCCAGGGACACCACAGACAAGTCTCCTGCTCTTCTTTGAAAGAACAACATTCACCGAGAGGCTAAATCCAGACTTTAGTTTAATATCTCATCCAAAAAGGTGACAGTCCTGAAGCACTCAACTGGAGTTTTCAGTTTTAATCTTTGTACTTAAATTCTGAAGTGAGATTTGAACCCGTAACTTTTGACTCTGAGCTAAGAGTGCTACACATTTTGAGCCCTGCTGATTCATGCCACCCCTCTTCATTTCATCTTTGCGAAGGATTTGATGTGGACAGGACTGATTGAATATAACTGCTTATGCCTAAACAGTTCCTTGCTAAAGAAGGCTGATCAGTTCATGTAGAATCAGGCTGTAGCTTCAATTTGGTCTGTGTGAAATTGATCTACCAAGGAATGAAATGCTTCCTCAAATGTACACACTGTACAGTGATACAGGCAGAGAGCATTGAGCTTAATTATGGGGGTTTCCATATGTCTAGTCAGTTTTGGCAATATCCAGTGTGTAAGCAGTCACAAGGTCTTTCTGTGCAAAATATTTTCTCGGCACCTCACACACCTCCCAGCAGGGAAGCAGGCCACTCAGTACTCTCCTTCATCCTCATCCTGGTACATCCTTCTAATGAACGTCATCAACAAAATGTTATCTCCATTTCTCTTTCCATAGAAGCTGAGCAACCTGTTGAGTTTTTCCATCACCTTTTGTTTATATTACGGATCTCCAATGTTGGTAATACTCTATTTATATGTTAGCGTATTCTTATATTCCATTCTTACTTTGTCTAACTTCTTTGTTTCAAAACAATTTGGCTTGCTTATCTTCATGAAATAAATTCCCACAAGTTGAATTCGTCGCATTGAATGAATGAACAGCTGGACATGTCATTTATGTTTTGTACCTGGTTCCTTCCAAGTGTCACATCTGCCATCCTATGCACACTCTGTCTACCCATATCTGTTGAAATCAATATGCTCACCTCGCTAAATGTGGACCTCCTCTCGTTCCGAGACCTTGTCCTTTCTTTATTCTTTTGCAGGGTGTGAGAATTGTTGACAAGACTTACATTGTACAGTGCATCCATGACTGCCCTGGAGAAGGTAGTGATTAGCTGACCCTTAAACCACTTTGGTCCATGTGGTGTAGGTACACTCACAATGTCATTCGGGAGAGAATTTCAGAATTTTGACCCAGTGACACTGAAGGAACTGTGATATATTTCCAAGTTAGGATGGTGAGTAGCTTGGAGAGGTACTTGCTGACTGTAGTGTTCCCTGCTGCCCTTGTCCTTCTGGAAGGAAGTGGTAATGGGTTCAGAAGGTACTGTTGAAGGATGTCTATGGCCCGCTTTTTCCCAGTTCTGTGGTGCAATGCAACTTTTTGTGCAGTCGCTGTACAAACAAAATCACAGCAACCAATTTACATGCAACAAGGCCTCACAAAGGAGGTGAACAATCAATCAGTCTATCTTGTGGGACCTGCTGGCCTTAGGGTATCACCTGATCATCCTTCAAACGATGCCAACTTAAGGGAGCTTTCCACATTATCTGATAAAGTAGTTACAGCTTCAGTTTTACATGTAACCTGAAGCAGCACCCCATCATCGCTGGTCTATGTGCAGCAGTTGTGTTTTGAAACATTAACTCTCAGGCTTTCTGTTCCATGAGGGAGAGACAAGGTGACCACAGCTGAACGTCATGAAGTACTCTCCTTAGTTGTTTCTTTTGCCCTCCTTTATTCTTTCATGAGATGTGGGATCACTGGCAAGGTCTACATTTGTTGCCCATCTGTAATTGCTCTTCCAATGAACAGTTTGCGAGGGACACTTCAGAGTCAACCACATTGCTGTGGCTCTGGAGTCACATATAGGCCAGACCAGATAAGGATGGCTAATTTCCTTCCTGAAAGGGCATTAGTGGACTAGTTGGGGGGTTTCTACCCTCCCCTCCCCTTAAATCAATGTTGTTATCATGGTCACCATCACTGAAGCTAACTTCCAAATCCAGATTTATTAATTGAATTTAAATGTTACCATCTACCATGGTGGGATTTGAACCCTAATTCCAGAGTGTTAGCCTGGCTTCTGGATTATTAGTCTAACAACATTACCACTATGCAACATTTTCTCCATAAAATGCAGCAGGCATGAGTAGTATTCTGTAAATGCATGTTTCTTTTAGAGAATAACACTTTTTAATATTAATGTGTTGTATAAATCTTATAAAAACTTGCCCACATTAACTAGGCTGGGAGGGTCTTGTGGTGCAGTGTCAAGTCCCACCAACCACAGAGAAGTGTCATAACTTATCTGGACCTTTTGATTAAAAATATTTCCTGGGCGGGGGGAGAGGTCATTGCTATTAATCCCATCCTCAACTTTACATTCAGCAATCTTTATTAAAAAAAAGTTTAATTAAATGTTAAATTTGACATGCATTTGAAGGCAGTGGTCCTGGAAGCTTTGGCTGTGGGATTCACAGCCTCTGGTCTCAAGGACATCATTTGTCAGCTATGCTAAAAACATGCTCATGCAGGAGGAGGAGTGATCCACAAGGTGTTGTGGGATATAGCAGCCTACTCCTCTCCTAGACGTGGTCTGTGTCCCAACAGCTGGCTAGCCATTTGTTACACTAAGTGTTACTTCAGTTGAGGAGCTGGGATGAATATTCATAACCCAACACACTTGCTACACCAGTGCAGCAGCTGCCCTGTTCATTTGACAGTGATAATAACACATGTTGTGGGACTAAAATTAACAAAATACTCCCAGTTGTTGATGCTTATTTAGTGATTAACCAATGCATCTCTCTTTTCTTTTACTCCCTTATAAACCTTGAGATCGACATCCTTTGTTATGTGGTATTTTCTTCCGTTTTTTTTCTTGTCTTTTGTCAGACATTACACATTGAAAGGAACTTTGTGCTAACATTATATTAATTAGCAACGCTAATCAAATGATATCGCGTCTGCTTCTGATTACAACAGCTCAGTCTGTCTTTATGAAGCCCAGCTTGCAGACTGACTTCACTCTGAATCTGACTGGCTGTCTAATTGCAGTAGCATGCGCTGTTGATATGGAAATATCTTTTAATTTTCAAACTCAAACCTGTTATAATTATCTTGGGGAGAGAAAGGGACGGGGGAGAAAGAAAACATCCGTTGGCCATAGGCCTCGATGCCATCGTGCCTGTCTGTACTGAAATGTTGATACTTGCATTTCTTTACTGTCTTTACACAACCTGAGAATATCCTGAAATAATCCACAGCCATTGAAGTACTTTTTGAAGTGCAGACACCACTGTAATGTGGCAAAACAGGCAGCTAATTTGTGTACAGCCAGCTACCACAAAGAGGTATATGAGAATAGCCAAATAATTGGTTTTCTTAGTGATATTTATGCTCATGATTGACTTTTTATCCATTAAAAAGTCTTTCCCTCTGTCACTCTGTGTCTTTCATGATCTCTTTCATTCTTTCTCTCACTCATTCTCTCTTTTACTCTGTTTCTGTCACTGTTTTTCTCATTCACACTCTTTTTCTTCCACTGTGCCTTTCTCTTACACTGTCTCTTTCATTTTATTTTTCAATCTCTGCTTCACTCTTTCTCTCTCTGTCTTGCTGTTGCTTTATCCCTCTTCCTCCTCTTTTCCCTCTGATGTATAGCTTCATGGCATTGTCATAACCTCCAAAAGCATAGTCTCATCAATTGGCTTGGACACTGAATTATTCAACCATGGGAATCAGTAGAATTGAGTTCATTGGGATTTTGTTGTTTAAATGTACCATCCAGCTAAGTAATGCCAAACTGATCATTAGTTACACCATTCTCCTCCTTTCTTCCACCAGACTCCACCCCCACCACCACCACTAAGCCCACCATGTAAACCCTCATCTGAGAACGCAAAATTCAAATGCAACTCCCATATTTCAGATTGGCTGCTTCTGCATGGACCAGACACCAAAGCTGGAACATCTTTGGTCACTCATAAAAGCTAGATAAACACATGAGGGAGATAGGTAGGTTATGGTAATGTTGGAGGTTGAAACAGATGAATGGGGAAGTTGTGTGGACCATTAACACTAACCCACATTGTGCTCCTAGTACCTGCATTGACTATAAACTTGTGTAATCAATATCGGACTGATAAGGCAACAAACTCTAATAACAGTATGAAAATAGGAATAGGCCATTCGTCCCAGCAAGCCTGCTCTGCCATTTAACTAGATCACGGCTGATCTTGTGTTTCAACACCATTTTCTATGCTATCCTTTGATATCTTTCATATCCAGAAATGTACTGATCTTTATCTTAAACATTCTCAATGAATGAGCCTTCCACAGCCCTCTATGGTGAAAAACTCCTTAGACAAGTTTAGTTCCTCTGATGGCTGTGGATATTGTTCACATATGATTATAAGATTTTTGAGAGAATGCTGTGGTATTGAGTTCAGTGAACCTTGATAATCCTTTAGATAGCTGGAAAACATCTGCACTCAACAGAACATGGAACATGTGTAGTGACTTTCTAACTTGCAGAATATCATTTCTATTCAACTGTTGTTGAAACAGATTTGAATGTAAATCCACAGAGGCTGGTATCCCCACCAAGTCACCCTTTATTTACACATTGAAAATCCTTGACATTGGTCCAGCCTCCTCAGAGCCAGCTCTCAGCATGTCAATGTCCAACAATCCTCTTTTTATATGTCAGCCAGGCTCCCTTATTGGATCAGATTAACAACCCCAATCAGAGAACTCATATTCAATGAGGCTGACCTCATTACAATCACTATAATCCTCCCACTCTAAGTCTGAGGACATAGGCTGGTCCTTTTTCTTCCTCCTGGGACACTTTATCAGCGGATCAGGTCCCTCTAACTCTGTGCGGATACGGGTGGCGTGTGATGAACAAGAGCTTTCCTCCAGTGCCTGAAGTGTCTTGGGAGAAATTCACTCTTTTTTGGCAGTAAAGGCATGGATGCAGTGAGATCTGCCGTGTCCATCTCAGATTCTGGAGCCTGTGCAATGCTTGACTGAAGGGGAGAACTCACAGGTTTCAACAGCCTTTCCGACTGTTCCGAGAAGCAGGGCTCAGTGCACCGTTTGCGAGTTTGCGGCAGCTTTCATATGGTCCACGTGCTTCTTCGCGACTGTTGAACATACCCGAACTTCACATATCACTGGTTCTGACCTTGCATCAACCAAGCCTCTCACACACGCAAGGCCATTTCTGTGGTTACTACAACAAATTTCGTCCCCTATAGTAAACTCTCTCTCTCACTTGGTGGAGTCTGGCTTTCAACACTGGTGTTCCTGATGCTGTTTCACCTTCCACCCCAGGTCTGGGAAAGTCTGCTCGAGTTATCTGAGTAGCTGCATGAGGTTTGGTACTATAATCAAAGGGCCAGTTTGGTATCTAGCAGAGCTGTAGGTTATTTCTTCAAGACTTCCTTCAGAGTTTGGACTGTTCTTTCTAGGCCATTGGATAATGAATGGTATGGAGGTGCCCTTACATGTCAAATACCATTCAACTTAAGAAAACGCTCAGATTCCCTGCTCGTAAATGATGGCCCATTGTTTGTGATCAGGACTTCCAAGAGTGCATGTATTGCAAAAGATGAACACAGTTTTACTATTGACGTTCCCGTGTTTGATAAATAAACTCTAAGCATGTGCAACCACTTTGAGTGGGTGTGAACAATGACTAAGAACATTGGGTCCATGAAAGAACCTGCATAGTCGACATGTCCAGGATTTACCCAGCCATTCCCACAAATGTGGGGAACTGCTGGCAGTAATGTTTGTTCTTATTGGGGCTCTGGGCACTGCCCCACCAGTGCAGCTCAGTCTGCATCCAAACCTGGCCACCAACATCTTCATTTTGGAGACCCCTGAATGAGCCTGATGGAGTTCAGCCAGTATCTGGTGGTGACCTTTGCTTGAAACTATCACTCTTTCGCCCCATAATAATATACCTTTCTCTACTGTGATCTGGTTTCTCCGGGTCTAAAAAGGTTTCAGTTCTGGTGATGGCCCTTTGACTTTTCTGTGTCCCACCAGCTGTTTCAGTTTTGCCAGGATGGGATCTTTCTGTGTCCATAAGTCTGATATTGTCAGCTGTGACTGGAAATGTGTACAGAAAATATAAAATCGTTACAAACTCTTCCAGTGGTGGTACCACCGATGGTCTACCTGAGAGTGGGAGGCAGCTCAATTCATCTACATTTGCTATGTGACCTCCTGGATGGTGTTCCAGCTTGTAATTATATGCACGTAGTATGACAGTCCATTGCTGAATTTGGTCTGAAGGTACTGCCTTGTCCTCTTTAAGTAGACCGAGTAGGGGTTTGTGATCCGTTATTATTACAAATTTATGTTCATAAAGGTATTGATGGAACTTCCTGACTGTATTTGTGGTATTGCCACATGAGCTAATACTAACCCAGTACTATACAGGGAGGCATCGCATGTCATTACCAGATCTTGTTTGGGATTATAGTGTGCCAACACCTAAGAGGGGATTGCTGTTTCTTCACTTCCCTGAAAGCTATCACTTGGCTATGCAACCATTTCCAAGACTGACCATTTTTTAGGAATTGCTACAAAGGTGCCAGGACGGCAGCCAAGTTATGTATGAACTTTCCATAATAATTCACCAGAAGGCCTAAGCTCCGGTACAGACGTAGGAGCCAGCGCATTTTTGATCACTCTTGTTTTATCTTCCCACAGGTGTAAGCCAGTCTTGTCGACTCTGTGGTCCAAGTAGATTTTTCCCTTTTAAGGTATATATTTGCCTGGGAGAAAAGTCTGAGGGCTATGTCTGTGTTTTCTAAGTACTCCTTATTGGTTTTTGCTGTTAATAGCATGTCATCTAGCTAAATGGTGACGGGTAGACTTTGCAAAATGTTCTCCATCATCTGCTGAAAGATTTCACAGGCTGACGATACCCCAAATGGCAGTCTAGTATATTGGTACAAACCCTTATGGATCTTAATTGTGCCATACTTCTTGGAATCATCATCTAACTGCAATTGCAAGTACACATGGCTCAAGTCCGTCTTCATGAAGGACAGTCCCCCTGCCAGCTTTTTGTATAAATCTTCACTGGTGAAGATCAAAAGTGTGGACAAAGAACTAGGTTTTATGCAGCGTCTTAACGGAGGAGTAAGTGGTACAGAGAGGGCATGTTAGGTGCAATTCCAAAGCCAAGGGCTTTGCCAACTGTAAGTATAACCTCCAATAATAGAGCAATTAAAATAGGAGATGTGAAAAAAGCCAAGATCTTCTTTATCCTTTGAAAGATGCCGGGGACATTGTAGTCCATCCCAAATTGCCCTTGGTTGAATGGCTTGCTTGCTTTTTCAGAGGATAATTAGAAGTCAACTGTATTGCTATGGATCTGGAGTCATGTGTAGGCCAGACTAGGTAGAAACGGTAGATTCCTTTCCCTAATGACATCAGCTAATTAGATGGACCTTTGCTACAATAGGTGACAGTTTCATGGCACCATTACTTCAATGAGCTTTCGCAATTCAAGAGTTTTTTGATTTGATTTCAAATTCCACCAGGTGCCATGATGGTACTTCAACTATGATCATGGGGTATTAGCCTGGCCTCTGGATTATTACACCTCAATTGAGATCATGCAAACACAAATCTCTGAATATTCAGGCATTCATGGTAAGATTGCCCATGAGGTAAAAGGGACTCGTTAGTATTCAATATCAAAATGTTTCATTCTGCTGTATTTCTTTAGTCAGAAATAAAACAACTGAGCCACTGAAGTTCATGTTTTCCAGATCTCTGCATTTCCCTTTCATAGCTGACAATTAGATTACTTACAGTGTGGAAACAGGCCCTTTGGCCCAACAATTCCACACGGACCCGCCAAAGCGTAACCCACCCAAACCCATTCTCCTACATTTACCCCTTCACCTAACATTAGGGCAATTTAGCTTGGCCAATTCACCTAAACTGCACATTTTTGGATTGTGGGAGGAAACCGGAGCACCTGGAGGAAACCCACACAGACACGGGGAGAATGTGCAAACTCCAAATAGAGAGTCACCTGAGGGGGGAATTGAACCTGGGTCTCTGGTGCTGTGAGGCAGCAGTGCTAACCACTGTGCCGCCCACTGCCACCGTGCCGCCCAATTTACTGAGTCAAACTGTTACCGGTATGATATGGTCTGAGTGCTTTCCTATATATTAGCCCATGTAACATACAGTATAAAGACTGGGTTCTTATTGAGACAGAAGGCATGGTGGCTCGTGGTTAGCACGGCTGCCTCACAGCACTATGAACCTGGATTCAATTCCATCCTCGGGCAACTGTCTGTGTGGAGTTTGCACATTTTCCCTGTGCCTGCATGGGTCAGGTGAAGTGAAAGAAGCCATAGGAACAGAATTTATAGGCAGAGAAATCAAAGGAGTACGTAAATGTATTGAGTGGAGTGTCAACTGGTTGAATAATCAATCTTTGCAGGTGATCAAAAGTATCAGATGGTGTGAGTAAAGTGTCAACAGATGTTCAGTAAGTGAAGGGAATGACCTATAATCCATTTAATTGAGGCAGTAAGATAATTACCAAAAATTCAAAATAAGTTGGTACTGGAGACAAACCATAAATGGCTGGAATAATATGATAGATGTAAGAGTCACATGCTGAGGGTCTGATCAAAATAGCAAATTATTGTCTGGCATTAACATAATACTTTCATTATCAAATTTGTCATCTTGTGGGATAGGTGATTGCTCATGGGCAGTTCAGACATGTCGTCTGTTTCTTTGCAGGGCTTTACTATTATTCATTGCAACAGTATAAAACCAAGACAAAAGAAAAGTACTGCAGATGCTGGAAATCTGAAATGAAATGCAGAAAGGGTAGGAGAAACTCAGCTGTTGTACTCTGAGGTAATCTTGTTCGCTGTCTACTACACCCCAATTTTAGTGTCCTCAGCAAACTTACTAACCACACCTCTTATGTACACATCCAAGTAATTTACATAAATGAGAAAAAGCAGTGGATCCAGCACTGATTCTTGTGGCACACCACTGGTCACAGACCTGCAGTCTGAAAGGCAATCCTCCACCATCACCCTCTGTCTTTTACCTTTGAACCAGTTCTGTATCCAAATGGCTAATTTTCCCTCTATTCTGTGTGAGCTAGTCTTGCTAACCAGTCTACCATAAGGAACCTTGTTAAACGTCTTACTGAAGTCCATATAGGTCACATCCACTGCTCTGCCCTCATCAATCCTCTTTGTTACTTCTTCAAAAAACTCAATCAAGTTAGTGAAACACGATTTCCCACACACAAAGTGACGTTGACTATTGCTAAATAGTCCTTGCCTTTCTAAACATGTGTAAATCTTGTCACTCAGGATTCCCTCCAACAACTGATGTCATGCTCACCTGTGTATAGTTCCCTGGCTTTTCCTTACTATGTTAGCTAACCTCCAGACTTCCGGCACCTCACCTGTGGCTATTGATGATACAAATATCTCAGCAAGGGGCCCAGCAATCTCTTCCAGGATTTTGGCTCTGCTTCATCAGAGGATCACTTTACTAGATTAGAGTCCTCGTGTGGCTCTTCAAAAACTAAGTGTTTTGAATGAGACAAGCCATGTCCTTATTTTTTCAAAGAATGGCAAGAGAACGAGTATAAAATGTTCTTCCTCAGTATCGGTTACTGTTCTTCATTCTTGATAGCTAGTTGTAAATTTGAGCTCTCAACTCAGGTAGATGATAGGTGATGGTGAGGAAAAATGGATTTTTCACAACTGCCATTGCTGTTATCACCTGTTCAGCTTTCATAACAACCAGCTACCACTAGTTTTTATTGCTCATTTGCTATCACTATGGCATAGTTTTTTGGGTCATATGCTGCTGTCAATATGATATGAACTGAGTGCGTCTGTTTATGTTAGCCCATGTGGCATAAACTACGAAGACAAGGTTCTTGTTCAGACAAAACTGAAAGAACTGCAGAAGCTGTAAAGCAGAAACAAAAACAAAAATTGCTGGAAAAGCTCAGCAGGTCTGGCAGCATCTGTGAAGAGAAATCACAGCTAGCATTTCGTGTCCAGTTCTGAGGATTAATTTCTCTTCAAAATGCTACCAGACCTGCTGACTTTTGCCAGCAACTTCTGTTTTTGATTCTTGTTGAGACAGATGTCTTGAAGTTTATTAACAGCACCAACTGGTACTAATAGAAGGCTATTTAGTTTTGAGGGGAAATGTGAAAAGGGTGGGACTGACTCTTTCCTGACTGAGGATACTGATAAGTCAAACACAATTATCATCATTACTAATGAAGAGCACATTGACCCTCTGCACTTTGTCAATATGTTACTGGTTCCATTGAATGCAATTAGAATTTATCAAACATTGGACAACCACTGTTTTAAGCACTATCCCCTTGAACAATCATTTGATAACCTGCCCTGTTACCATCTCACATTGCTCGTTTCAAATTGTACATTCATAGGATATACATTACATACAGTTCTTTGCACCACACTTTGGAAGATGTGAATCCATTGGAGAAGAAGTTTATGAGATTGGTTGTAGACTGTAGAAGTTGGGACGGTTTTCCTTAGAAAGGAGATAGCTGAGGGAAGGATTGATATGAATTTTCAAAATTATGAGGAGTCTAGGCAGAGTAGATTTGGACAAACTGTCCCGCTTGTAAATGGATCAAGAACCAGATGACTCATTTAAAAGAAGTACAAACGAGGTGAGAAAAATCTTTTCCATACAGTGAGTAGTTAAGGTCTGGAATACAAATGAACC
Source organism: Chiloscyllium plagiosum (assembly GCF_004010195.1). Taxonomy (NCBI): domain Eukaryota; kingdom Metazoa; phylum Chordata; class Chondrichthyes; order Orectolobiformes; family Hemiscylliidae; genus Chiloscyllium; species Chiloscyllium plagiosum. The sequence goes on along the minus strand of NC_057717.1, from coordinate 99,541,424 downwards.
TCGATTATACAAATGACATGGGCAGGGAGTATTTTGTTTGGATAATCAAATGCCAGATAACACAATTTAGCCAAGCATCAGGACCTTGAGATTTTGTTCGGATAACCCAAAATTCAGATAATCGATGTTCGGATAATTAGGATTTCTCTGTATACTACCTGGAAATGTGATGGAGCCAGGTTCAACTGAGGCATTTAAGAGGGCATTTGATGATTATTCAAATAGAAACAATGTGCAGGGTTGTGGAGAAACGGGAGGAAATTGGCACTAAATCAAAATGCTCAGAGAACTAGGGCTGACAGAAAAAGTCAAATGGCCTCCTTCACCATTATAACGTACAAACATAAAAACTAGGAGCAAGAGTAGACCATCTGGCCCTTCAAGCCTGCTCCACCATTCAATAAGATCATGGCTGATCTTTCATGCCCTCAGCTCCACTTACCTTCCCTCTAACCATGACTCTTAATTCCTTTACTGTTCAAAAAATTATCTTTCTTAGCTTTAAGAATATTTACTGAGGAAGCCTCAACCACTTCACCGGACGGGGAGTTCCATAGATTCACAACCCTCTGGGTGAAAAAGTTCCTTCTCAGTTCGATCCTAAATCTGCTCCACCGAATTTTGAGGCTTGCTCTCTTCAGCCAGTGGAAGCATCCTCTCTACTTATATTGTATCTATTCCCTTCATAATTTCAGATGTTTCTGTTAAATCCCCCTTATTCTTCTAAATTCCAATGAATATAATCCCAGTCTACTTAGCCTGTCCTCATAAACCAGGCCCCTCTACTCCCCTCAACTGAATTCTATGATATGGCACACAAACACATCATTCAGACCAACCAATCAATTGCTGATGCTTATGATCAAACACAAGTATCCTCTCACCTTCACTCATCTAAGCCTGCCATTGTACACATAATCCCATTTATTTAGAACATAGAAAATTACAGTGCAGTACAGGTCCTTCGGCCCTCGATGTTGCAATTACCTGTGAAACCAATCTGAAGCCCATCTAATCTACACTATTCCATCATCATCCACATGTTTATTCAGTGATCATTTAAATGCCCTTAAAGTTGGCGAGTCTACTACTGTTGCAGGCAGGGCATTCCACGCCCTTACTACTCTCCGAGTATAGAACCTACCTCGAACATCTGTCCTATAGTTATCACTCCTCAATGTAAAGCTATGTCCCCTCGTGCTAGCTATCACCATACGAGGAAAAAGGCTCTCACTATCTACTGTATCCAGTCCTCTGATCATCTTGTATGTCTTTATGAAGTCACCTCTTAACCTTCTTCTCTCTAATGAAAACTGCCTCAAATCCTTCAGCCTTTACTCATAAGACCTTTCCTCCATACCAGGCAATATCCTGGTAAATCTCCTGCTTCCACATTCTTCCTATAATACAGCGATCAGAACTTTACACAGTACCAGTGGGGCCGCACAGAGTTTTGTACAATTGTAACATGACCTCATGGCTCCGAAACTCACTTCCTCTACCAATAAAACCTAACACACCATACGCCTTCTTAACAACCCTGGTGGCAACTTTCAGGGATCTATGCAAATAGACACCGCGATCTCTCTGCTCATCTATACTACCGAGATTCTTACCATTAACCCAGTATACTTTATTCTTGTTGCTCCGTCCAAAGTGAATCACCTCACACTTTTTTCGCATTAAACTCCATTTGCCACCTCTCAGCCCAGCTCTGCAGCTTATATATGTCCCTCTGTAATCTGCAACATCCTTTGGCACTAGCCACAACTCCCCCAACTTTAGTGTCATCCGCCAATTTACTAACCCATCCTTCTATGCCCTCATCCAGGTCACTTATAAAAATAACAAACAGCAAAGGCTCCAAAACAGATCCTTGCAGTACATCAGTAGTAACTGAACTTCAGGATGAACACTTCCCATCAACCACCACCCTCTCTCTTCTTACAGCTAGCTAATTTCTGAAGGCAAACTGCTAAATCACCCTCATTCCCATGCCATTGTATTTTGTGCGATGGCCTACAATGGAGAACCTTATCAAGCGCCACAATGAAATCCATATACATCACATCAAACGCTTTGCCCTCATCCACCAGTTTGGTCACCTTCTCAAAGAACTCAATAAGATCTGTGAGGCACGACCTATCCTTCACAAAACCATGTTGACTATCCCTAATCAAATTATTCCTTTTGAGTTGATTATAAATCCTGTCTCTTATAATCCTTTCCAACACTTTACCCACAGCCGAAGTAAGGCTCACTGGTGTATAATTACCAGGGTTGTTTCTACTCCTCTTCTTGAACAACGGGACAACATTTGCTATCTTTCAGTCTTCTGGCACTATTCCTGTAGACAATGACGACATGAAGATCAAAACCAAAAGCTCTGCAATCTCCTCCCTAGCTTCCCAGAGAATCCTAGAATAAATCCCATACGGTCCAGGGGACTTATCTATTTTCATAATTTCCAAAATTGCTAACACCTCCTCCTTATGAACCTCAATCCTGTCTAGTCTAAAAACCTGTATCTCAGTATTCTGCTCAACAACATTGTCTTATTCCTGTGTGAATACTGACGAAAAATATTCATTTGGCACCTCTCCTATCTCTTTGGACTCCACGCACAACTTCCCACTCCTGTCCTTCACTAGCCCTAATCTTACTCTAGTCTTCTTTTATTCCTGACATACCTATAGAAAGCTTTCGGATTTTCCTTGATCCTACCTGCCAAAGCCTTCTCATGTCCCCTCCTTAGCTCTCTCTTTAGGTCCTTCCTGGCTAACTTGTATCTCTTAAGTGCCCTAGCTGAGCCTTTATGCCTCACATTAACATAAGCCTCCTTCTTCCTCTTGACAAGAGATTCAATTTCTTCAGAACCACAGTTCCCTCGCTCAACCACTTCCTCTCTCCCTAACAGGTACGTACTTATCAAGGACATGCAGTATCTGTTCCTTGAACAAAGTCCACATTTCAGTTGTGCCCATCCTCTGCAGTTTCCTTCCCCATCTTATGCATCCCAAATCTTGCCTAATCACTTCATAATTGCCTTTTCTCCAGCTATAACTCTTGCCCTGCGGTTTATACCTATCCCTCTCCATTGTTAAAGTAAACGTAACCGAATTATGGTCACTATCACCAAAGTGCTCACCTACTTCCAAATTTAACACCTGGTCTGGTTCATTACTTAGTACCAAATCCAATAATTTTTTCTGCCTATTTGTATCTGTGGTATTCACCTCAACCACATCCTGTGTGGTGACTTCCCCATTATCACCCCTAACTGAACAAAGATCTTTCTTCTGAATTTCCTGTTGAATTTCTTTGTGAAGACCTTATATTGACAGCCTCTAGTCTGATCTTCCACACAAGAGGAAACATTCTTTCTGAATCTACTTTATTAAAACCTTTCAGCATTTTAATGCCTCTATTGGGCCCACCCTCAGCCTTTATTTCGAGAGAGATGCGCTCAGCCTGTCAATCCTTTCCCTGATATATAAACTGACAGATTTCTTCTATAAACCTTGTTGAATCCTCTGTACAACCTTTCCAGTACTTCTCATGCTACCCTCTTCATAAAATAGTGACTGGAATTGCACACTGATCGAACTGTATTCCAATCTTTGTTTGATACGAATTGAGCATAACCTCCCTGTTTCTTCTGCACAAATAAAGCTGTATACTTGGCTTGCTCTTTTTTTTAGCCAGAGGCATAAATTGTAACGATTGTTACATTTGTTTATGACACTGCTGCAAAGCACCTAGAACTTATTTTGGTGCATTAAAAATGTCATATAAGTTGTTATGTTGTGAATCACAGCAGGTAAATGAGAAAGCATACAAGGTCAGACAGAGAGAAGAAACATCAAAATGGAATGAGTGGATGGTGGTTCATGTTGAATTGCTCAACATATTCTGCCTCTTAGTTTTCAGTTTTGGTGCAGGGTGCAAGCTCAAATTGTAAATGCTAATCTTCACCCCAAAGTTAACTTGATCTTTTTGAGCATTCTCTACTCTTTTAAATGGGAATTAAAGCTTCCTCCACACTATCCCCATCAAACACTCCCAGGACAGAATCAGCACAGGGATAGATACAGAGTATCGTTCCTTCAACACTATCCCATCAAAAACTTCCAGGAAAGGGACAGCATAGGGTTAGATACGAGTAAGACTCCCTCTATGTTTTATTCTCTTTTCTTTTCAAGAGAAACAGGGAAGTTATATTAAATTCAAATCAGACATTGATTGGAACACAGTTTGAATATTCTGTACAATTCTAGCATGGTAGGGGAAGATATAATTTTTTGCAACTGATTTGGAAACAAGGTAAAGATAAATTGTGAATCTTGGAAACACTTTGCATGTTACTGTGTTCCTGAATTAGAGAGATAGGATTTTAGAATCAACATTCACTGCTGGCCTGTGCATCAAATACTCCTTGCAAAAGGAATCACAACAATAGCTTACATTTATATAGCACCTTTGATGTAGTAAAAGGCCCTCACAGGAATCAAGCAAAATTTGACAGTCGTGGAATGAGATATCTTAGGATAGCTGACTGATAGCTTGGTCATTAAGGTAGATGTTAAGGAGCAGCCGAATGGAGGGGAGAGAGAGTGAATTGGTGGGAGAGATTTATGGAGGGAATTTCAGACCTTCAGGTCAGACTCAGAAAGGTACTGTCAACTATAATGGCGAATTAAAATCGGGCATGCTTAAGAGGTTGAATTGGTGGAGCACAGATATCTCTGAGAAGCGTGGGACTGGAGGCAATGACAGAGAGAGAGAGTCGAGAACTGAGGTGATGCTGGATCACAAACCAGTATCAGTCAGCGTGCACATAGGTGATGGATTTACTGGACTTGGCAAGAGTAGAGTAGAGTCTTGGCCTGTGAAATCTCTTATTCTACAGACATCAAAGAGTTTTAAATCATTTTCAATGTTTTTTTTCTCTCTGTGAGAGGGCACTTATTGTCAGATGCAGCCCTTGTCCTGATAGCTCACCTCTCCTGGAATTTTTAATTACATTCAGCCTTTGTTTACACTCACATTTTACCTCTGGAGTGTTTTTAGTCAATTCTTCTTTTAAACACTAGATGGTGCACTGTCATCAGGCATGGGATGGAGCCTCCAAAGGCTGGGGGGAAGGGGGTAGGGGAAGGGAAATATGAATATTGATATCTTACGTGGGCCTATTGCCAAGATCCATGGGAGTGCATTGTTGTCCAGCTGTAAGATTATCTGTGTCCATCATGATGCCATCATGAGTCTCCCTCCACCATTTGTAAGGTGGAGGGTAGAATTTGGGATCCAGTGACAGTTTGAAAAGGGAGTGGGGTCCAAGTGTGACTCTCATTCAGAGTTTACAACACAGGAGTACTTTTATGATGTGGTCTAAGAGCTTTGTTGTTGTCATGAAGAAATCCTGGTCTGAAGTGTGCGAGGCCAACAATGGCTTGTACCCCTGAATTGCCAATAGCAGGAGCAGAATTGGAAGCAGCATCCAGTTAATACAGTAGTTTGAGCATCACCGAGACTGTGAAATCAGGGACGAGTCTGCTAACTGTGGCACCATAGGTGTGTTCTCCACTCATACAGTCAGCATAGCCCCAAAGGAATCCATTCTGCTATTCACATCCATGATAACACTCCACAGAGCAATCTAGTCAGTCCAATTCTTACATTTTATTCCATTGCCCTATGCATTTACTTGTTTTGAAAATTCAGTGAAATTATTGATCAACTTTGCTGCCACCACTCTCATTGTCAATGAGTCCCAGGTCACTAGCATTTTCTGCATAAAATAATTCTTCCTTATATCCTCCCTTTGTCTCTTGCCCAAAAGCTTATATCTGTGTTGCCTAGTCCTTACGCCACCAGCTAATCTGAACAACATTTCTTTGTCTACCTTAGCTAAACCTTGTATAATCTTGTAAACCTATAGCTCATTGATCTTGTTGTGAATGGGTAGTGGAGAACTTCACCTTTCTTTGCTTGATTAGAGATGAAGGAGCTTAACAGGAAGACTGAAGCAATGATTTTGCTTTGCCTAGCCATTAAGTTGGAACATACAGAGTCAAATCCTGATCCAACTACAAAACCAAGTAAGGGAGTGAGACCAGCTCTTTCAAAGGGCAAGCACAAAATTGTGGGCCGAATGGTCACCTTCCATGCTAAGAGGCAAAACAGAGCGAAACTCGGTGGCAAAGGAAAACTCACTGCTTCACCCTTTAGCTGTCCTTGCAATCCACAAGCTCACATGATCCCTTTCCATTCATTCCTTGCTACTCCTAATATCATGTTTACACTGCATTTTAGATTTTTTATTGTCGTCCTATACAGAGATTTATTTTGTAGATATTTTCTAATTAACCTGTTCAGAGCTGTTATTGCACACCTCTGGAGCAGATGGGATTTGAATTCAGGCTTCCTGCTTCAAAAGCAGGGACATTAACATTGCACTACAAGACAGTGGTAAAAAATAATAATTCACTGCCAAAACACAAGCTTGGGCCAGGGGCTTTCAAACTGTCAGACTAATGCTCATCCAACTGAGCTATGACAGTAAATTTAGAGTAGGTGGGACTTGAACCCAAGCCTTCTGGCCCATACAAGTTCATCCTTGGGATGTGAGCATTACTGGCATTTATTGCCCATTCATAGGTTTAATAAAAATCGAGTGGGTAGTTAGTGTTAATTGTATCAATTGAAGTTAAGCACATACAGGTGGAGGATATTGACTGAGTGGTTACTTGTGCACAGATAAATAGGCACTTATAGAGTTGATTAGTCAATTGGCTTGATGGCTAACATGTACTTTAGAATAACGCTAATAGTGTGGCTTCATTTCCTGTTCCATTTTAGGTATTGGAGACTTAACTTCTTGCATTATTCCTAGGGGTAAAAGGTGAAAACTATAGTTTCTTGTAGTACAGTGGTAGTGTTCTGGGCTAGAAGTTTAGGTTTAAGTTCCACCTGCTATGGTAAAAGTTCTAGATGGTAAAAATTGCAATGGGAATTGGTTTAACTGAGGTCTTCTGTCACTGGTGAACACTACAGAAGCTGGAGTGTATTCTCCATGGCCACAATTATCTTTTAAGTTTCCTTTGAGAGTTTTATATGTTGTTACTGTATTGCTTTCAAGGGTTGCTACTTGTTAATGTGGTTTAATTTGGCTTAATTGGTTTCAAAACAGTAAAATAGATGCTGACATGGCAGTTCAGTGGAGTCAGGAGATACTTACCTGTAACGTTGCACTCTGTGAATAAGTCTGCTACAAGCAAAGACTGGCCCTCACCAACTGGCTATCTGGGGTATAATAATTAGGTGACTTTAGAGAACGGTTAAGAGTCTTTTATAAACATGGACCAAGTAAAGACAATAAGTTTCCTTCCATATTAGATGTTTGCAAATTTTCTTTTCTTATAACAGTTTAAGCATTTCATGGCATTTTCTTTTACGGATACCATTTTTTCAAATCAAAAACTGTACCGAATTCTTAGGGATGTTTCCTGAAACATTTCTAATGTTTCTTGAAATATTAGCAAAATCCTCTGGATCACTTGACCTGTAATGTCCATTACACATCCAGATTATTTATGAGCCATTTTTCCAGTCCAGGCAATGTGTGCTGGCTGTAGGAAGGGTCTTCACAGCCAGGTGTGTCCCTTTCACAGTGACCTGCACACACCAGTGAAGAAGAGTCATACCAGACTCCAAATGTTAACTGTTTCTTCTTCCATTGATGCTGCCAGAACCTGCTGAGTTTCTCAAGCACTTTCTGTCCTTCTGGCTAAAAAATTAAATATAATATACCATAGAGGTGTACGAGCATAGGTGTTATGTTACTGGATTTATAATCCAACCATCTAGACTCGTGCAGCATGAGTTTGAATCCTACTGAGACAGTTTGGGATTTAAAGTTCCGTTCTTTTATTATTCATTCATGGGATGAGGGTATCACTGGCTAGGCCAGCATTCATTGCTCATCCCTCACTGCCTAGAAAGAGTCAATATTACTGCTGTGGGTCTAGAGTCACATGTAGGCCAGACTAGGGTAAAGATGTCTGTCAGAGAACACCTCTCGGACACCTGGACCAACCAACCCAACCCCATGGCTCAACACTTTAACTCCCCCTCCCACTCCACCAAGGACATGCAGGTCCTTGGACTCCTCCATTGCCAGACCATAGTAACACGCCAGCTGGAGGAAGAGTGCCTCATCTTCCGCCTATGAACCCTCCAACCACAAGGGATGAACTCAGACTTCTCCAGTTTCCTCATTTCCCCTCCCCCCACCTTGTCTCAGTCCCAACCCTCAAACTCAGCACCGCCTTCCTAACCTGCAATCTTCTTCCTGACCTCTCCGCCCCACCCCCACTCCGGCCTATCATCCTCACCTTAACCTCCTTCCACCTATCGCATTTCCAACACCCCTCCCCCAAGTCCCTCCTCCCTACCTTTTATCTTAGCTTGCTGGACACACTTTCCTCATTCCTGAAGAAGGGCTCATGCCCGAAAAGTCGATTCTCCTGCTCCATGGATGCTGCCTGACCTGCTGTGCTTTTCCAGCAACACATTTTCAGCTAAAGATGTCTGTTACCTTTCTTAAAGAAGATTAGTGAACCAGCTGGGCTTTTTCCTGACAATTAACATTGGATTAATAGTCATCATTAAACTCTTAATTTCAGATTTTTATTGAATTCAAATTCCAATATCTGCCATGGCAGAATTTGTATGCAGGTCTCCAGAACAGTCCAGCAATATTCCTGCTGGGTCATCATCTCTTCTGCAAATTACTTACTAAGCCTGAAATGAGAATGGTAATGGTAATCCTAACACCAGGGACAGCTGCAAATTATTCACTAAATTCTTTCAGGAAGGAAAATTTGTTATGCTTATCCAGCCTATTCATGACTCCAGATGCTCCCTGACTTGGTGAACTTGAACAAGACTCTTGTTAGACCTCACATAGACAACTACTTATAGTTCTGTGTGTCACTTTGTAAGAAGACCGTGAATTTCTTGGAGACAGTGCAGTGGAAATTCACAAGAATGGTTCCGGGGTAAAGAATTTTGTTTCCGAGGATAGATTGAATAAGTTGGGACTGTTCTTCTTGGAAAGAAGAATACTGAAAGGAGATCTGATTGAGGTTTTCAAACTCATGAGCGGGTTAGATGGAGTCAATGGGGAGAAACTGTTTCCATTTGTAAAAGGAACAAGAACAACAGGACATAGATTTAAAATGATTTGCAAAAAAAACAAGGGTGATTTGAGAAAAACTTTTTCACTCAGTGACTGGCTAGAATGTAGAATGGACTACTTGAAAGTGTGATAGACGTTCAACTGAGCCATTCAAGAGGGAATTGGATAAGTATTTGTTTAAACTAATGAGCAAGGATATGTGGAAAATAGCAGGAGATTGTCATTAACTCACGATGCTTGTTTGAAGAACCAATGAAGACACAGTGGGCTGAATGGCCACCTTGTGCACTGTAATGTATCTGTGATTCTATAGTATTATTTCCTTTGAAGTGGGCTGTTCTATTCTTGAGTGTATTCAAGGATGTGCGTGTCCAAGACCGGCACAGAATTACAAGGGATGGACAATAATTACTTACCCTATCAGTGGTGCTTTCATCCTATTGATGGAAAGGCATGTGCTGCATTCACCTACATCCCTGAGTCTCCAGGAGGCCTTTTTTTAATCAAGATCTTTAATTACGAAATCTGATTTTGTTAGTGATTCATTGAAGAGCAGTTTGTTTGGGACTAATGATAATCCCCTGATGGAAACAGACCAGAATGTAAAATGCACAGAGCAATCAGTCTTCCACTTAATATGTGTCGACATCCAGCAGTGTCTTGTCAAGGGCAAGTGACAAAGCCTGATTCAGAAATTGGGAAACATCTACTTTGAGACTTGGGCACTAGGTTGTGCCCTCAGGCTTGTGGTTTCAAGTCCCACTCTGGAGACATCAACACCAAATAACCCTTCCCATCTCCACCAAGTGCTGTAAAGAGGGAGTGCAGCTCTGTCAGAGGGTGCTGTCTCGAATTGTGAAAACAAGGCACTCAGCTGGATGTAAAATATCCTGTGGCGCTAATTCAAAGGAGAGCAAGGGAGTTCTCCTGAGTTCCTCAACCAAAATAACTAAAACAAAAATAAAGTCCAGAATATTTAGTCATTATCTCATTATTGCTTGTGTGATCTTGCCATGCACACAGTGGCTGCCACTTCCCCACATTATGGTGGTGACTACACTTCAAAACCACTCCATTGGTTACAAAGAGTTCTGGGATGTCCTGAGATCAGAAATGCAGATATAGATGAAATGCTGCAAATTAATTGGCACAAAGGCCCCAGACTGATGTTTTTGAATATTGAACAAAAGTCTTCTGTTAGCAGCAGGAGTTGTATTCTGTGAAAATCGATGGTCTGGCTGTGGGCACCTCAAAGGAAGGTCAGATCGGGCCTTGTCTTGAATTGATGCCCTTCTTGCTTTCTTTTAATTTTTGCTGAGTCTGCTCAAATCTGCACTTCCCAACACTTTGCCCAACTTGTCACTCTTCTTCAACACTGGTGACCACTGTCTGATACTGTCCTTGTCTTCACATTCGAGAACCAATTGTTGAATGGTGTTCAGATCCGCCATCCCCAGCTACCATGAGACCCCTCTCCCAGCCACAGTCCGTTATGTGTCCACTACTGAAGGAAAATAAGACCATAAATTAGCCCCCTTGAGCCTTTTATTTATTTGTTCAGGGGATGAGGATGATGTTAACAATTGTTGTTCTTCAGGCAGTTAAGACTGGAGTCACATATAGACCAGACCAGATAAAGATGGCAGATTTCCTTCCCCAGCTGGGTTTTTATGAGAATTGGCAGTGGTTGCAGAATTGCCATTAGGACAGGTTTTTATTGAATTCAAACTTTGCTATATCCCACGGTGGAAATTGAACCCATGTCTCTGGAACATAAGCCTGGGGTTCTGAATTACTAGTTGAAGAGTGTGGTGCTAGAAAAGCTCCTCCTTCTTGGATGCTGCCTGACCTGCTGTATTTTTCCAGCATCACGGTCTTCAACTCTGATCTCCAGCATCTGCAGTGCTCATTTTCTTCCTGTTCTGAATTACTACTCTTGTGACATTACCACTCAAAAGCCAGCTGTGCTCGCTGGGACATATCGTTCACGAGCATGGCATCAGACTTCTGAAACAGCTGTTGTTCTTGTGGCAGAATAGTCTGAGGATGACAGAAAGAATGTTTTAGAGGCCTCAAAACATGTTTGAAGAGATCAAACATTTCCCCCCTGACTCACTGCAGACCCTGGCTGGTGACTGATAAAATTGGAGAATGTTCCATCTGGCCAATGTCATACACATGGTGAGATTTGGGGAGTGGGGGCGCAGAGGCAATGTTGAGTTGCCAGAGCAACTATTCAAAATTCCAAGTAGCTCATCTGCCCCAACTATTGAATACCACCTGCCTGCCCATGCTGGTGACAAGCTCTGCAGCTTAGCCAGCTCCAAATCCATTGAAATAGAAACAAGTCACCCTCACTTCCCAGCAGCTGCCTAAGGAGAGGGGAAGAGATTTCAATGGAAATTGGATCTTGGTGCTACACCTTCTGAAAGAGTCTTAGAGAATTTGGCATATGTTTTGCTGCCTATCCACTGCAGTATTCCCAAAAAACCTCAAGCTGTGACGTCATTTATAGGGATAGGTTGAATGAGTAGGGACTGTTCTCTCTGAGGAGAGATTTGAAATCTAGTAGTCACTAGTATACCACTATGTTCATGGGTTCTTCTTTGCAGCAGAAACAGTCACTGACATTTTTTAACATAAAAGTTATTTTATTTTCAAGGATGGTTACTAGCTGTGGGTTGCAAAGGATTGCACAGGGACAAAAGTCTCTTAGTACTTGTTAGCAGAGCTTAGCTCTCCACCTGTCACGTGCAGATTAAAGTCTTGCAGAATGAGGTATGGCATGCTTTTAAATTAGACTTTGATGGACAAGATTTGTTTGAATATTACATGAAAATTTGCACTGTATGCAAAATAACCTCTTAAAAATGGATTAGATGTCTAACTTTCAGGATGAAGTTGGTCTTAAAGCTTGGCACGCATTCTGGAGTGGGCGCCTGTTGTAATAGACCATTTTCAATGTGTCTCAAACTCATACAGCACTGTAAGAAGCCATTTGTTCCATCATGGCTGCCCTTTTCTTGAATGTTGCTATCCAATTGGTTCTACTTGCTTGCAGATCTACAGTACTGAAGAGTTCCACTTCAAATATTTTTAAAGTTATTTTCTGCCTCCACTGCACTTTCACAGGTACAAAGGAACAGGAATAGGCCATTTAACTATTTGAGCCTACTTTCACATTCAACTCGTTGTGCTAATTTTCCTTATTTCCCCATTAGTTCTTCTGGGGATTACCTTAAAACCATGTATTTTGGTTACTGACCAGCATGCCAGTGGAAATAGAATTTTTAAAAATTGATTTTTTCCTGGGATGTGGGCATCACAGACAAAGTCAACATCTTTAAACTGAGTAGCTGTCCAGGCAGTTAGGGGTCAATCACATTGTTGTGAGTCTGCAATCACGTGTAAGCAAGACCAGATTAAGACAGCAGAATTTCTTCCTTAATGGACATTAGTAAGCTGGACAGGTTTTTGCAACAATCAAACTATGACCATCTTTAAATTCCAGGTTTCATTAATTGAATATAATCCAATCATTTGCTATAGTGGGCTTTGTACCTCTGTCACTACAGCATTAACCCAGATCTCTGGATTAGTAGTTCATTGACATTTATACTATACCACTAGCTCCATGTGTAGCTTGGGTCAATTTGCTCTTCAGACCTTTATTAGTTTGAATGGCTGGGGGGGTTTGCCCATTGTCGTATCTTCACATATGAAAAAAACAGTCATCCACACAGGTCTGATGAAAATTGTGTGTTTGGTAAACTGAAATCTGTTTGGACTATTGTGGATTCTGTTGGCCTGGTTTATTGATGAAACCTGAAGGATTGGGCCCATAAGATCATTAAATGCAGGAGCGTAAGTAGGCCATTCAAATCTGCTCCACTATTCCATGAGATTGTGGCTGATCTGATATTTCTCAATTCCAATTTCCTATTGTCCCCACAACCCTTGATTCCCTTACTGTTAAATATTGGTCTATCTAATCCTTGAATAAATTTAGCATACTAGTTCTTGCAAATCCCCCCACTTGGATACAGGAAACCAAACTTAGTAGTGGGTGCTGTTAATGCTGTGAACCATTCAGGGTGAGGATTACTGGTGTTCTGATTTTAGCTGGTTGAACTTCCTGGTCGCCACTGTCCAAACCTGAAAATCCTAGAAATATTTGTTCCTGATCAATGTGCTCCAGCATGTACCCTTTGGTAGAGTTTGCATGTTTAACATCATAAAATGGAAACTTTTAACTGTGTTGTTTTCTCATTAGATTGGTTTGAAATACCTTAAGTATGATTATCCAAGTTCTTTTAGATATCAAAACCTGCATTCATCATCTGCTCTGATGTATGTACGACTCTAGCCCCCAGACTAGAAGGAACTAAAAAGACACTTGGGAAGTTCACTGGCATTTTCCCGGGACAACTGGCCAGCAAATGCCAGCCTTGTCTATGAAACCCACTTTCAAGAATCAACTAAAAAACATGATTAGGGAACTTGGGCTGATGAGTGGCAAATGTTGTTTAATGTAGACAAGTTGACAAATAGAAACTGAGCAATAGGGTAGACAGGTTGCAACCCAGAATACGAATTTTCAAGTATTGGTGAATGGATGATGAAGCCCTCAACACTGTGTCCTAGCTGTGTCTCGGTGAGTGGCACTTTTCACCTCCAAGTCAGAAGACCCTGGGCTCATGTCCCAATACAGAGACATGGGCATATACCCATGCAGATGTTCCTAGTGCAATACTGAGAGAATTCTGCACTGTCAGATGCCAAGTCATACCCCCATCTGCTCTGCAGTAGATGGCATCTCATAGCAGTGTTGTAATGATGGTTAGAACTATTCTTACAATTATTCAGCCAATATCTCTGAACCTACATCAACTAAATACATGGTCACTTGTGGGAGCTTGCTGTGTGTAAATTGACTATCATGCTGCCTACATTACTCCCTCAGGTCCATGGTGATAGGCAATCTTCCTCCTGATGCAGGACTCAATACCTTTGTCACTAAAGCAACTACCAGCTTTGGCTGATTCACAACACAAAAATGAAACTGCATCAACACTGATCCTTAGGACCAATCTGATAGTTTGAGTCCTGTGTTCTCAGGAGCTTTCTAAATGATAGTAAAACATGGATGACTTATCGCAATCGAGGAAAGGAGCTCAACACTTTTCTTCTTTACTGTTTGCGCCATGTTCTGGATTTATCCTGGCAGGATCAAATTGCAAATGTCAAAGGCAGAGCTGCCATGTTTGTTGGCACTATTCAAGCAGAAATACACAGGCAGGAGGCTGGAAGAACACAAGCCAGGTAGCCTCAGGAGATGGAGAAGTCCATGTTTCGGGTATAACCCTTCTTCAGGACCTATGCACCTGAACTCCAAGGTCACTCTGTTCCGCTGCACTCCTTAAGGTGCTACCATTCACCATGAAACCCTTACCTTGATTTGACTTTCCAAAATGCAAGACCGCACAGTTAGATGTATTAAACGCTATTTGCCATTTCTCGATCACTTCCCCAGCTGATCAAGGTCTTACTGCAATTTCTGATAACCTTCCTTACTGTCCATGATACCACCTATTTCAGTATCATCTGCAAACTTACTGATCATACTTTGTACATTCTCATCCAAATCATTAATATGGATAACGAATAGCAATGTGCCCAGCACCAACCCCTGAGGCACTCCAGTAGTCACAGGCCTCCAGTCTGATCAGCATCCTTCCACTATTAGCCCTCAGCTTCCTACCATCAAGCCAATTTTGTATCTGATTTGTCAGCTCTCCCCTGGATTCCATGCGATCAAGATGGGCTAATGGGCTGAGGAGTGGCAGATGGAGTTTAATTTAGATAAATGGGAGGTGCTGCATTTTGGAAAAGCAAATCAGAGCAGGACTTATACACTTAATGGTAAGGTCCTAGGGAATGTTGCTGAACAAAGAGACCTTGGAGTGCAGGTTCATAGTTCCTTCAAAATAGAGTTGTAGGTCGATAGGATGGTGAAGAAGGTGTTTAGTATGCTTCCCTTTATTGGTCAGAGTATTGAGTATAGGAGTTGGGAGGTCATGTTGCGGATATGCAGGGCATTGGTTAGGCCACTATTGGAATATGACATGCAATTCTGGTCTCATTCCTATCGGAAGGATGTTGTGAAACTTGAAAGGGTTCAGAAAAGATTTACAAGATATTGCTAGGATTGGAATATTTGAGCTATAGGGAGAGGCTGAAAAGGATGGGACCATTTTCTCTGGAGCGTCGAGGCTGTGGGGTGACCTTATAGAGATTGAGAAAATCATGAGGGACATGAATAAGACAAATGGACAAAGTCTTTTCCCTGGAGTGTGAGAGTCCAGAACTAGAGGGCATAGATTGAGTGTGAGAGGAGAAAGATATAAAAGGACCTAAGGGGCAACTTTTTCACACAGAAGGTTGTGCATGTATGGAGTGAGATGCCAGAGGAAGTGGTGGAGGCTAGTACAATTGCAGCATTTAAAAGGCATCTGGGTGGGTATATGAATAGGAAGGGATATGGGCCAAGTGCTAGCAAATGAAAATAGATTAGGTTAGGATATCTGGTCAGCATGGACGAGTTGGACCGAAGGGTCTGTTTCTGTGCTGTACATCTCTGTGACTCTATGACTCCAACCTTCCAGAGCAGCCTACCATGTGGAACCTTACTAAAGGCATTACTCAAATCTATATAGACTACATTTACCGCCCTGCCCTCATCAACCTTCCTGATCACTTCATCAAAAAACTCTAACAAATTTGTGAGGCATGATGTCCCATGCACAAAGCCATGCGAACTAATCTTAATTAAACTGTGACTTTCCAAATGCATGTATATCTTATCCCTCAGAATCTTCTCAAGTAACTTATCCACAACAGATGTTCAGCTTACTGGTCTGTAGTTCCCAGGTTTCTCTTTGCAGCCCTTCTTGAATAAGGACACGATATTCGCTACCTTCCAGTCTTCCAGTACCTCACCTGTGGCTAACGATGTTGCAAATATATTAGCCAGAGTCCCTGCAATTTCCTCTCTAGCCTTTGCAGGATTCTTGGATATATCTGGTCAGGATGAGGAGATTTATGCACCTTCGTACATTCTAATACATCCAGCACATCCTCTATTGTGATATGGACTGTTGCAAGATATCACCACCAACTTCCCAAGTCTTCATGTCTTTCTCCATGGTAAACACAGAGGAGGAATATTCATTAAGAACCTTGCCCATCTCCTGCGGTTCCACACATGCATGTCCACTTTGGTCCTTGAGGGGTCATATTTTTTCTCCAGTTAATTCTTTTTCCTATAATGTGCTTAAAGAACCTCTTTATATTCACCTTAATCTTCGCAGCCAAGGCTATGTCATGCCCCCTTTTTGCCATCCTGATTTCTTTCTTCAGTAAACTCCTGTATCCCCTATACATTTGCATGCCCTGCTGGACACCCAAAGCTCTATTTCACAGATATCTGTAGGCAGGACAAAAGGTTTCTAGACATCAATCATTGTACATGTGAGTCACTAGATGTCAACAGGTAATGATCATCTCCTGTAAGCTGGCATGCATCAACACAATGCTACTGTGGCTACAATGGCTTGGCAGCAGAGGTGCGGCATTTGAGGCAGAATGTGCCACTCAAGGATTGGCCTCCTAACTCGCCAGCAATGGTGCGGCATATAATGAGCACACCACAAGCCTCGACGCGCCCCACCCCACCCCCCAAGATCCTAGCTATCACTGATTGTTTGCTGATTGCTCATCATCTAGATGGAAGGATGTCAACGTTTCCTCCAATGGAAAAGTATTAAATTTTCAAGGTATTAAATTTCACAAGTATTACTTTTGAAAGTATTACATTGACTGGACAACATATGGGGGTGTCCATTAATTATGAAAGTCATTCTCTCATTGCAAGGCATCAATAGGAGCTAATTGGGTTTTGCACTGTCTAGCTGGAAGCATAGAGTGCAAAACAATTCTACATTTATATAAAACTTTGGTTTAGTCCCCACTGTGAAAAATTCTAAAAACTGCATTGTAAAAAAAAGTCAGGCATTGGTGAGGCTGCAGTGAAAGGTAAGTACATTGATAGAAGCAGGGAATGTTCAAAGTTGCTCAGGGCTATCTTACTGAAATTGTCAAGATTTGAGCAGATACAGTTTAAACAGTTAAATGTTTGATATAGGTATCGATTCTACAAGAGAGCATAGACTCAAACTCCAAATAGGAAGAGTCTGTTTAGATTTGAAAAGAGCTTGGTGAATATACAGGATGAAATGCCAAGGAAACCAGTGGGAGAAGATTGTAATCAGAAAATTCAGGAGAGTTGGATAAGCACCTGGCAAGAAGAAAGAGATTGAAGGGTATTTTGGCTATCATGGGATATGACAACATGGAGAAATGGGGACTGACCAGATGGGTTGCAGCATCTTTTGGGGGCATGGGTGTTCCTATAAGAATTCCATTTATCTTATAGCATGTTTACATTATGATTTTGCCACTGAGGTTGGCATCAAATTTGCAGAATCTGCAAAGTAGCAATCTGGCGTGTGTCTCTCTGAAGGCTGTGCCACCTCAGGCGCCAAAGTAAATGTCATAGGAGGCAAGGACAGCCAAGAAATATACATGGTTGAGGCATTGCTGCCTACACAGTACAGACCAGAAAGGTGATTCGCTGGCAGTGTTCTTACAGATCCTCACTTTGCTTCTATAAGCAGTTCCTGGCCCGAGTGAAATAATTGTTGTTTATACCATTGTAGCAGCTGCACTGGCACAGTTGGTTTCAAAGTGGTTCTGACTGTAAAGCAGGCTGAATGGATTGAATGTTTCCAATGTTTCTAGAAAGTATCCTATGTAAATAGAAAGGTTTGAGTATTAATGACAATCAAGCATGTAATTGAGAAGTATGACTGTTTCTTAATACATTTACAAAAGAACCTTTTACTGTTTGCATTTAGGAAATCTTCCAAGTATCTTTATCGTCCCCATTTTTCACCTCTTACTCTTTTTTATATCATTGTGCTGCTTTCTTGACGGATCTCCAGGACTCCTGGATTGTCACTTTATCCTGCGTTTATGTAAACCTTTCGTTTTACAAATCAGTTGGTGAAACAGAACCTAAGCATTGCTACAAGGAGGCAGGAAGCTGAAGCTTTTTGACTTGCACCCAATAAGACTGAAATACAGGAAAGAAACAACCCTCTTTTTCACAGAAGAACATAACAGATAGGAACAGATCATTCGGCCCATCAAGCCAGCTTCATTTGTCAACATGATCCAGACTGATCTTTGGTTTGGACTCCACCTTTACGCCCATTTCACACATCTCTTGACTCCCTGAGAGACCAAAAACCTGCCTATCCCAGCCTTAAATCTATTTAACAATGGAACAATCCACAGTACTCTGAGTTAGAGAATTCTAAATATTCATAACTCTAAGTGAAATAATTTCTTCTTATCTCAGTCCAAAATGGTCATCCCCCTACCATGAGACTCTTGTTTATGATTCCCCAGGCAAGGGGAATCAATCCCTCAGAATAACCCTGTCGAGGTTCTTCACAATCACATATGTTTTGATATGGTTACCTCTCCATCTTCTAAACTCCAAAGCTTATTAATATCTCATGCCTCATTTGTTGGCCATCATCACTTAACTTCTCAAGTGAACCCTTTTTAAGGGTACCTTTTTTTAAGAATACCTTTTGTATTCTACTGAAAACTTCCTTGAGAGTTTCTGAGCATTGATCTGAGGGTTGATCCATCAAGAATTCAGCCTGGCTTATTGTGCCGAATTTTTTTTCTAAGGCTATTTGTCTTACTTAAATTTCAGTTTGTGGTTGTGTTCCTTCCTTTCAAAACTAATTTCATTATAATGATAGTTATTTCCTAGATGGTGCTGTACTTATAGCACAGGGATAGTCCATTCAGCCCAGATGGTCAATTCTGGCATTTATGCTCAGCACAAACCTCAAGATAATTGCTGATTTTTGCTCATCACGTAACCTAGAATTTGACTCTTTACATTTATAAAACATGTTCTTGAAGATTGTCCAGCATGCATTACAGAAATGTTCCACCTATATTAATTGAGTTGCTCTGCTTCTTCCAGACTATGTGAGAACAATGTTCTTCTATTATAATCATATTGCATCAATTGCCACACCTCCTGATTTTCATATCAACAAATTTGGAATAACTGCTGGGATGGGTACAAGATATTGAATATCTCAGGTATCAAGAGATACAGGATTAACCTTAAAAGTCAAGAACCAGTCATGATTTTATTGAATTATTCCTGTTTCTTCTCTTTTTATCCTTTTACTGCTTTCAGGCAGTCTGTAAACAATTCCTGCCTGATTTTTCCATCCGCTTCAGTCTCTTCACAACTTTTCATGCCCACTCACCCTTACTGAGGTTTCCTTTGCTGGTCTGTTGGCAATATTGCCAACTTTCTCCCTTTCCCAATCATCTAGCCCATCCCCCAGCCTGGAATATGTAGCTGTCAGACCTTCCCATCATTACTTTTAAGCTGAAGTTATAATTCAAACCTGCTTGTTTTATTCCTAATTTTACAGTCATTCCTGTACACTATACAAAACCTGCCTAGCTGTCCCATTCTGCCCTGATAGTGTGTTTCTCACATATTTGGTTGCTGTATACTGGTGTATAGGTATTTTCATACACTTTTAAATTTTTTTCCTCAAAAGAATTTTATTTTAAATTTATATATTTTTTTCCTTTTCTGTTTCTTGGACTCCAGTTTTTCCTCTCAAGCCTCCCTTCAAATTATTTTCCTCTGTGCAACCCTATTAATCCTTTCTGGCATGGTCAGAAGATCCTTCTTGTCCCAGTCCAGGAGCCTGTGACCCTGGAAGTGAAATGTACTCCATCCCACACCAATCTGTCAACCTCACATTTACTTTCCTGATCCCTTTATCCCTGTGCCAATTAGCACGTGGTCCGGGTGATAATCCCAAGATTACCACCTCTGAACTCTGGTTTTTAATTTGGCTGTGATCATGGGCAACACCGCCACTAGATGGAGAGCTGCAGTCCACGAGTGCGAACAGTGGGAGAATTGCCTTTGGTTGAATGTGACAAAAATGACAGTGACCTGTTGTGCCGAAATTCATTCTGAGCAAGAAATGAGTAATCTTGTACATTAGATTTTAAACTAGTTGTAATATGTTCCAGGGGAAACAGGGTAACAATCTGTATATTTCTTTATTCTGTACATGACTGTTGAATAGCGTGGTCTTTTTCCAATTCAGTGTGATGTTGCCCAATAATTTGTCAGTACAAATAAAAGTCTCGCTTTCCTTTCCAAAATATATTGGAAAAATGGAAGTGGATGGATACTGTGAAGTGTCATTATTATTTTTCTAGTCTGTGGTAAGGGAAGTTTTCAACCTGGGGTGAATACATAGAACTGGTGCTGTTGGAAAATCTGTCTATTTTTATGGGCTGCTAATTTGTTCATTTCAGTTAATCTGAAATTGGAAGCTCTGCTCCTGGAGAATTCTTCACTTAGGAAGTCAAACAATAACATCACATTCTTCTGGAAAGAATGAGTTTGAAAGGAAAGGTTTGCTTTTCTTATTCTGAGCCTTTTATTCAAAAACATTTTTGATGTGACATCAACCAACAACTTTTATGATTTGTCTGTTTCCAGGCATCTGAGAGTTACTGAAGTGGGCAATAGCCAAGGCTTCATTCCCACAGATACATAGAAGCATAAACCAAAGTGGTTTCATCCCGAATAAAGTGACGTATTCAATATTCCAAGCCTGCATATGGAGAGAAGACCTTAACATGGAGGCATGGTGGCTCAGTGGTTCGCACTGCTGCCTCACAGCACCAGGGACCCGGGTTTGATTCAAGCCTCAGGTGACTGACTGTGTGGTGTTTGCATGTTCTCCCTGTGTTATGCATAGGTTTCCTCCTGGTGCTATGGTTACTTCCCACAGGTCAAAGATATGCAGTTTAGGTGGATTGGCTATGCTAAAATTGCCCATTGCGTCCAGGAGGTGCAGGCCAGGTGAATTAGTCATAGGAAATACAGGGCTTCAAGGATATGGTAGAGGATGGGTCTGGGTGGATGCTCTTTGGAGGGCCAGTGTAGTCTTGTTGGGCTGCATGGCCTGTTTCCACACTGTAGAGACTCAATGGATAACACATCCATTAAGAAGGCAAAAATTGTTACCATAGTAATCATTTGAGGATAAAGCAAAAGGACAGTAAATTTGGTGAAGAAGAATTTATTTCACATTGAAGATCATCAAAGGCTGTAGGGTTTGCCATTTTTCCCATTTTAATTAAAGCTTCCTTCCCCTGCTAGGCCACTCCCTGGGTTAAGCTGGACTGTTAACCAATATCAGCATCTTATTTCACTTTGAGCAGGTTATCCAACCTTTAATCCATCCTGAAACCTTGGAGCATTGCAGGGAATAAAAATCCTCTTTGTTTTTGTATCTCACTTGCATTCCAGTGATCTCTCCTAAAAGAGAGGCAATGGGGAACAGAAGGAAGATGTTTGGCTCGGCACTCATAGAACAGAGAACAGAACAGGTGTTGTGCTGAACCTGGTGCCAAATTAAACTAATCCCTTCTGCCTGTCCTTGGTCCATATCCCTCCAAACTTTGCATAGTCATGAGCTTACCTAGGAGTCTCTTAAACACCAGCAATGTATTTGTCTCCACCACTACCCCTGGAAGCATGTTCTAGACTCCTACCACACTCTGTGTAAACCTTGCCTCTCACATCTCCTTTGGACTTTCCCCCTTTCACCTCAAATGCATGCTCCCCAGTATTAGACATTTCAACCCTGGGAAAAAGATTCTAACCGTCAACCCTATCTATGCAGATTCTGACTGTCAACCCTCAGTCATGCTCAATCATTGAACTAAGTTCCCAATACCTGCCATCTTCAGTGATAAATGAGGAATGTAGAATCCTCTGGGTTTGAGAATTCCAAAGATGCAAACCTGTCTGAACAACAAAATATATCTTCGTCTCAGTGAATAATGGCTGATTCTCTATCCTAAGACGATAAGCACTTTGTTCTAGACTCTGGGGAGTCTAGGGAAAACATAGAACTGCCACAGGCTTGGGTTTACCAAAAGGTAATTGAATCAAATTCACATTGTTTTCCATTGTTGTCTACTCTTTTCCCAAAATTAGCTGTTGCCACATTTATAAGTGAAGGCAATAAGTATTGAGAGCTTAATTCATTGACTGAGCAGGAGTGCCCAGTTGGACCTTCTCCTGCCTAGCAGAGTTCATTGGAGTGTGATCAAGAGGCAGAAACAGAAAGGATTTTTATTCCCTTTGTAGTTGCAAAGCTACTGATGAAATTTGTGACTCATCACCAGACACAACTGTTCTTGGATGAAAACTTCTGAATCTCCAGATGGCAACTTCAAATTCCCCAAAAAGGGCAAGAGATGACTAGCAAATGTGCCCAGTTTAAATATTCATAATTTGGAATTGTTTAAATTTTTTATAATGCATGCTGACATTAGTGATCCATGAGTAGGTTTACAGGCGAGTTATCAAAATTTCTTTAACAAAGATTTACTCTTCAAACAAAAACAAAGTTTTTCATTTTTGTTCCAGTTATTTGGTCCCATCATGAACTACATTATTAATAAACTGCAGAGTTTGAAGGCTGTAAGTTAGAGCCCATTGGGATCTCTGCTAAGTTCTATTATATGTCAGTACAGTGTTAATTGAACTGTTGGATGAGACTCTTCCTCTTTGACTGAAGGCAAACTCTAGTTCAAAGTGACGTGTTTGCTTATGTTAACAGTATGGATCATAGAACGCCCAGCATAAAAGCAGGTTGTTCATACTATCACATCCATAGTGATGTTTTCTCCATAGAAGCCATCTAAGCTGATTATGTTCCTTGGCTCTCCCTTTCAATCTTTGTCTTTATAAGAATTAAGAAATGTTTGTGTTTACGTTGCACCTGTCATAGCCACTGAATGTCCCAACGGACTTCCCAGCCAATGAAGTAATTTTCAAATGTAATAGCTATTGTAATATACCCACGCAAGATCTCATTAACCATAATGTAATACATGATCAGGTAATTGGGTATTTGTTAGGCCAGTGGGGCTTAATTATTGGTCAGGATAGCAGGAATGACACCCCTGCAGCTCTTTAAATATGTGCCATGGGACCTTTCACCTGATAAAGCTGATGGGGATTCAATTTGGTGTTTCATCTGAATTATGGCACTCATTTAGTACTGCACTGGAGTGCGAGCCTAGATTATGTGCTAGTATCTTGAGAGTGGGATGAGGGCCCACAACCTTCTGAATCAGTGGTGATAGTGCTAAGACTGAGTCATGGCTGGCAGAGAATTTCGTGTTCTCATCACCCGCTGTAGAAAAACATTTTTTTTATCTTTAAGGTTTTGGGTGATTATCTTCATTTTGTCCCCTTCTGTCAACTTCTGAAAGACCACTGGAGACGATTTATTTACTACTTCTTCCATTGTGGGGCCTTGTAGCAAATTTACTTTATCCTATTCTACTCTGATGAACATGGCCCTGAATTATCAAGTTTCTCTTTTTAACTGCAACCTTTTCTTCCTAGTAACATCTCAAAGAACGTTTCCACATTTGACATGGTTTATGTGACTTTGAAATATACTGAAAACAGAACAATCCACCAACTGTTCTTTTCTTTATTCACTCATGGGATGTGGGTGCTACTGCATGGGACAACATTTATTGCCTGTTTGCTTTCTTGAACCATTGCAGATGTGTTCTGTAGGGAGACCCACAATGCCATTAGGGATGGGATTTTGGGATTTTGACCCAGCAATACTGAAGGCCCACCATCCAAGTCAGGATGGTGAGTGGCTTACAGGGAAACATACAAATGGTGGTGTTTCCATGTATCTGCTGCTTTTGTCTTTCTCAATGGAAAAGGTTGTTGATTGGCAAGTTTTTGTCTGAGGAGCCTTGGTGTATTTCAGCAATGCATCTTGCAGATAGTACACACTGTTGCTACTGAGCATCAGTAGTGCAGGGCATAGATGTTTGTGAATGTGGTGCCAGTCAAACTGGCTGCCTTATCCTGGATAGTGTCAAGCATCTTGAATGTTGTTGGAGCTGTACTTATCCAAAAACGTGGGGAGTATTCCATTACACTCTGGACTTGTGCTTTGTAGATGACAGACTTTGAAGTGCCAGGAGGTAAATTACTCGCTGCAGCATTCGGAGCCTCTAACTTGCTCTTGCAGCCACTGTATTCATATGATTAGTCCAGTTTAGTTTCCAGTCAATGCTAATACTCAGGATGTTGATAGTGAGGAGATCAGTGATGGTAATGCAATTAAATATCAAGGGCCAATGGTTAAATTCTCATTTATTAGAGATGAACATTGTCCCAGTTTTGCTTCATTTAGCCATGGATTGCTTCAGAATCTGAGGAGTCACAAATGATGCTGAACACTGTGCAATCATCAGGAAACATCCCCACTTGATTGATTGATTTACTGTTGTCACATGTACCAAGATATAGTGAAAAGTATTGTTTTGAGTGCTATACAGGCAAATTGTATCATATAAAGTGCATTTGAGTAGCATATCAGAGGGCAGAATACAGAATTCTGTACAGAACTTCTGACCTTGTGAGTGAGGGAGGGTTTGTGATGAAGTAACTGAAGATGGTGAGGTCTAGGATACTACCCTGAGGAGTTCCTTTGAAGATGTCTTGAAACTAAGATGACTGACCTCCAACAACCACATCCAACTGTATCCCTAATGGAGACAAAGTGCAATGTTCAAATTTACCTTTTTGTGTTTGTACTATATGCCTGAAAATAGGAAACCAAATATTTGATTTTTACCTTCACTTGCACAATCACCTTCTCTATCTCCATAATGTCTTTCACTCAATAACCCCTTACCCAATCTCTCAGTTTCTTTGATAGCCACACATGCAACATAATTTTCCTTTCAAGTGAAACAAATTACTTTGACTGATGGAAATCTGTAATAAAAACAAAATGTACTCGAGATACTCAGCACTTCTGGCTTCAAAAGAAAAGGCATACTAGGCTTGAAACATTAACTCTATTTCTCTCTCCACAGATGCTGCCTGACCCACTGAGTTTCTTTGGTACTTTCTGTTTTTATTCCCCTTTCCTTTACCCCAACATTGGTGACCATACAGGAAACATCTACACATCCTCCACTCTGTAATGATCTCACTACACTGCTACACTGTTTTGTTCCTCCACATCTCTCCCAATCATCTTTAAAAAGGTCTTCCTTAAGGACCAGCTCTACTACCAAGTTTTTGGGCACCTCATCTAACCTCTCCATCAGACTGATACCCATTTTTGTCTGTTCTCTCTGTGAAGAGACTCTGTGAAGTGCCTTGCAATGATTTTTAGTACTAAGGAAGCCTTTTTTAGGAATGCATATTGTTACTGTTGTTGTTTCATGATCTGGATAACACCTATGAAGACCTCTTTGCTACTGAACTTTAATCAGGTTTCTGCAAAATTAAAATTTTATTCCTTTCCCTGCTATGTCAGAAGATTTTGTTTCAATTAATTTACAGAGTGTGTATGCCACTGGCCTGGCCAGCATTTGTTGCTCATCCCTAGTTGGCCAGAGGGCTGTTGAGAGTCAACCACATTGCTGTGGATTTGGAGTCACATGTAGGCTGGACCAGGTAAGAATGGCAGATTCCTTCCCTGAAGGGCATTAATAAACCTGATGGGTTTTTCCCGACAATTACAATTATTACACTCTTAATCCAAAATTTTCATTGAATTCAAATTACACCAAAGCTGCCATGGTGGGAGTTGAGCCCAGCTCCCCAAGCCATTGTCAGTCCCCTTAGCAGACACTGAAAAAGCCATCTTAGTAAGAGGATTAAATTACAACTTCCAAGAGGCGGACAGGAAAGATTTCTTAGCAGCATTAGAAACAACACTGAAAGACAATGAACTCACAGAAGAAACCCAGCAAACCATCAGACAGTCGCACCAACCTTAAGCAGGAAAAAGGAAGCGAACACACTCAATACACAAGAAAGGAAAACACTAGGACTAAAAAAAATAAAAATGTTATCCTACCTGTAGACAAAGGATGCTTGATAGTCATTTTAAATCAAAGAGACTACATTGAGAAAGCAAATGCACTGCTTGCACATACCAACACTTACCAACAAGAGGTGCTAGACCCGACCCCACAACTAGAAAACCGAATCAAAGCCCTACTCAAAAAAACTTCCAAAATCTGGAGAGATAAATAAGACTGACTTCCAAAAAATGAAACTAGATGGATCCAACATACCATGCTTCTATGAATTATCCAAAATTCACAAACCAGGAGCACTCAAAATCCATAGTCTCGCTACCCGGAATACCAATTTACAGATTAGCCAAGGAGCTACACCAAAGACTAAAATATTTAGTAGAAGACTCACACCACTCCATCCACTTCACCCAAGAATTCCTGAAGACCATCAAAGACACCAAGATAGAAGAGAATGAAGCAATGGTCTCCTTTGATGTAACAGCCCTATTCACATCCATCAACATCAACCTGGCCAAGGAAACACTGACGACACTATTAGAAGAACCAAAGACGCATACTCCAAACACCACCAACTTCATCATCAAGGACAAAATCATCAAGCTAGTGGACCTATGCCTTACCACTCACTTCACCTTCAACAACAAAATCTACAGACAAACCAACGGAACACCCATGGGATCTCTGATATCAGACTTCTTAACAGAGGCAGTAATGCAGGGACTCGAACAAACAGCTCTGCCAACCATTCAGCCCAAACTTTGGGTCTGCTATGTGGATGACACCTTTATCATCACTAAACTAAACAAATTAGAGGAAACCTTCAAGACCATTAATAATGCCCTTACTGGCATAAATTCACTGAAGAGGAGGAAAACAACAGCAAACTGCCATTCCTAGATGTCGCAGTAGAGCAAACAGCCAATGGGGAACTTCAAACCAGCGTCTACAGGAAAACAACACATACAGACCAAATACTGAACTACAGAAACAATCATTCCAACACCCACAAACAGAGCTGCATTAGAACATTATTTCAATGAGCCACCACACTGCAGCACAGAGGAAAATTACCTATACAGTGTATTAAAAAAGAATGGCTACCCAATGAACACAGTCTGTCGATTTCTCAGCAGCAAACCCAAACAAGCAGACAAAATGCGTCCAGAAACCTGAGCCACTCTCACCAAATCAAAGACATCTCAGAAATGACTGCGAGACTACTCAGACCCTTTGGCATTATGGTAGCTCACAAACCCACCAACACACTAAAGCAGCAGCTAATGAACTTAAAAGACTCTGTACAGATGACAAGAAAAACTAATGTAATTTACAAAATACTTTGCAAGAACTGTAACAAACACTACATTGGACAAACAGGCAGAAACCTAGCCACCAGGATACATGAACATCAGCTAGCCAAAAAAAGACATGACCCACTCTCAGTTGTATCTTTACATACAGATGAGGAAGAACACCACTTTGACTGGGACAACACATCCGTCCTATGACAAGCCAAACAAAGACACGCGTGAGAATTCCAAGAAGCATGGCACTGCAACTGGAATTCTTATCAACAAACACATTGACTTGGATCCCATTTACCACCCTCTGAGAAAAAGAACAGGAAATGAGATTACCACAGAAAATTACATCACCACAGGAAATGACATCACCAGCCCAAGGAAACTTAAACACCTAAATAAAAAGCGGGTCATACCACCAGTCCTTCACCGGAGGCTCACTGATAGAACATAGAACAATACAGCACAGAACAGGCCCTTCGGCCCACAATGTTGTGCCGAACATTTGTCCTAGCTTAAGCACCCATCCATGTACCTATCCAATTGCCGCTTAAAGGTCACCAATGATTCTGACTCTGCCACTCCCACAGGCAGCGCATTCCATGCCCCCACCACTCTCTGGGTAAAGAACCTACCCCTGTCATCCCCCATACCTTCTACCCTTCACCTTAAATTTATGTCCCCTTGTAACACTCTGTACCCGGGGGGAAACATTTCTGACTGTCTACTCTATCTATTCCTCTGATCATCTTTTAAACCTCTATCAAGTCACCCCTCATCCTTCGCCGTTCCAATGAGAAAAGGCCTAGCCTATCCTCGTACGACCTATTCTCCATTCCAGGCAACATCCTGGTAAATCTTCTCTGCACCCTCTCCAAAGCTTCCACATATTTCCTAAAGTGAGGCGACCAGAACTGCACACAGTACTCCAAATGTGGCCTAACCAAGGTCCTGTACAGCTGCAACATCACTTCACGACTCTTGAATTCAATCCCTCTGCTAATGAACGCTAATACACCATAGGCCTTCTTACAAGCTCTATCCCACCTGAGTGGCAACTTTCAAAGGTCTATGAACAGAGACCCCAAGATCCCTCTGCTCCTCCACCTTACTAAGAACCCTACCGTTAACCTTGTATTCCGCATTCTTATTTTTCTTCCAAAATGGACAACCTCACACTTGACAGGGTTGAACTCCATCTGCCACTCCTCAGCCCAGCTCTGCATCAAATCTAAGTCCCTTTGCAGCTGACAACAGCCCTCCTCACTATCCACAACTCCACCAATCTTTGTATCATCTGCAAATTTACTGACCCACCCTTCGACTCCCTCTTCCAAGTCATTAATAAAAATTACAAACAGCAGAGGACCCAGAACTGATCCCTGCAGAACTCCACTTGTAACTGGGCTCCAGGCTGAATATATACCATCTACCACCACTCTCTGACTTCGACCGGTTCGCCAATTTTCTATCCAACTGGCCAAATTTCTCTCTATCCCATGCCTCCTGACTTTCCGCATAAACCTGCCATACTTATCAAATGCCTTACTAAAATCCATGTACACTACATTCACTGCTCTACCCTCATCCACATGCTTGGTCACATCCTCAAAGAATTCAATAAGACTTGTAAGGCAAGACCTACCCCTCACAAATCCATGCTGGCTGTCCCTAATCAAGCAGTGTCTTTCCAGATACTCATAAATCCTCTCCCTCAGTACCCTTTCCATTACTTTGCCTACCACTGAAGTAAGACTAACTGGCCTGTAATTCCTGGGGTTATCCCTTTTCCCTTTTTTGAACAGGGACACAACATTCGCCACTCCCCAGTCCCCTAGTATCACCCCCGTTGACAGTGAAGACGAAAAGATCATTGCCAACGGTTCTGCAATTTCTGATGATGTTACTTAGTATGGTGACAAAACATCTGAAGAACGAACCTTCCAGCTCAGCGAGCAACCTTACATCCACATTATCAGGATCACTGAATTAATAGTCAAAAGATAATATGACATGGTGGCTCAGTGGTTAGCACTGTTGCCTCACAGTGTCAGGGACCCGGGTTCAGTTCTAATCTTGGCCGACTGTCTGTGTAGAGTTTGCACATTCTCCTTGTGTCTGTGTGGGTTTCCTCTGGGCAGTCCGGTTTCCTCTCACAATCCAAAGATGTGCAGGTTAGGTGAATCGGCCATGGTAAATTGCCGTAGTATTCAGGGATGTGTAGGTTAGGTGCATTGGTCAGCGGTAAATGTACATTAATAGGATAGGGATTGGATCTGGATGGGATACTCTTCAGAGAGTTGGTGTAGACATATTAGGCTGGAGGGCCTGTTTCCACACTGTGGGGATTCTATGAATACCAGTAGGTCATCACCTTCCCTAGCTCAAGTCCTCTCAAAATCACAAATCTCTGCTTGTCTCTTCAGAACAATGGCAGGAATGTTGTATTCTGACTGCCAATAAGCCATCAAATCATTTGCATATTCTTGTGGGTACAAATTATTCTGTATTCAAATACCAATAAAGAGTCTTGGTAGCTTGCACATTATTCATCTCTCAACTAACACCGCCAAGTTATGCACTTTGGCAGGATGATTAGATTTTGATTAGATTCCCTACAGTATGGAAACAGGTTGAATATTATCGAAATGGAGAAGGACTGCAGAAGGCTGTAATACAGAGGGAATTGGGAGTCCTTGTGCATAAAATAAAAGGCTAGTGTCCAAGTTCAGCAGGTTATAGGCAAGGCAAATGGAATGTTACACTTTATTTCAATGGTAATAGAGTGTAGAAATGGGGAAGTCTTGCTAAAACTATGCAAGGCACGAGTTAGACCATAACTGGAATGCTGTAAATAGTTATGATTCCCTTATCTAAGGAAAGCTATAGAGGCATTGGAGGCAGTCCAGGGAAGATTCACCAAACTGATCCTGGGTATGGAATGATATCTTTCAAGGAGAGGGGTAGGATGGGCCTGTACTCATTGGAGTATAATGAGAGGAGATTTTATTGAAATGTATAGGGTAGATGCTGAGAGATTGTTTCGACTTGTGGAACAGTCTAGGACAAGAGGGCAAAATATCATATTGCATATTTAAGACAGAGATGAGGAGGAATTTCTTCTCTCAGAGGGTCGTGAATCTGTGGAAATCTTTACTAAAGAGGATGTCGAGACAAGGTCATTAAATATATTCAGGGCTGGGACATATAGATTTTTAATCAGTGAAGGTTGTTGAGAAAAAGCAAGGAAGTTGATTTGAAACTTATTAGATCAGCCATTATATCATTGAATGAGAACAGACTTGATGGGCTGAGTGGCCCTGCATCTTCTGGTCTTATGGTCAAAATGTTTGGATTTCATCTTGCTGCAGATTGTGGATCTTTTCTATGCAAGTGAATTGACATAATTACCCATAAAGTTACTTTGATGACATTTCAAGCAATAAATAGTAAAAATAGAAAGAATTGCACTTGCACTTATGTGGTACTTTGCACAGCCACTCAACATCTCAAATAAGTAATTACTTTGCTTTGTTCATGCGATGTTGGTGACACTGGCTTACCTAGCAATTATTGCCCATCATAATTCCCCAAAAGACAGTAGTGGTGACCTGCCTTCTGGCACTACCCTTTGAAGTAGTCACTGTTGTAATATGGGAAATATTAAAGGCAATGTGATCTCAGCAAATTCCCACAATAGGTACATAATGGTGACCTCATCATCTATTTCTTTATAACATTGCCTGAGAGATAAATATTGTAGAGAGCTCTCCTGCTCTTCTACACAATAGTGCCATAGGATCTTTTACATCTTACAAGGCTGCAGTTTAACATCTCATTCAAAACACAGCACCTCCAATGGTACAGTACTCTTTCAATACTGCACTGCATGTCAATCTAGATTTTTATGCTTGAGCCCCAGAGTAGGACTCAAACACAAAGCTTTGTGATTCAGAAGTGAGTGTACTACCAACTGAGCTGACACATTGCAGCATTTTGTGAGTTGGTTAGTTCAGTTGGCTGTCCAGTCTGCATTGTCAAGTGATTACTAACCTCAATTCCTGCACTGGCTGAGGTTACCATGAATGGCTGTTTATCTCAACCTCTCCCCTCATCTTACGTGTGGTGGCCCTCAGTTTTAAACAACTACCATTTGTTTCTTTCAAATGAGAGAGTGTTACAATGGTGACTTTACCTTTTTTTGGTGGTACAGACTTGATGGACTGAAGGGCTTCTTCTATACAGTATGGTTTTATGGGACATACCAAGGGTAGGAAAGATATATAAAAGACAACTCTTCCTCAAAAGATGAATATTCATTTATTGTATTCTGCTTCTGCTCAGAACTGTACCTTCATTTTTTGCCTAAGTTTCCAATTTAAATGTCTTCCTCCATTTGTTAATATTTCTATCGCAAACAGTCAGACTTCATAATGCCATGTACTCAATAGATTTTGAAGTTATTGCCTTCAACACCCAAATCTAAACTTATATGAATGTAGAAAAGAAGTTCTAGAAGGCGTCCCATAGAACATCCCGCTCTTCGTCCTTTAAGTCTAACTTCCTTTAACCCATCCAACCTTTGACTTCTGACCTTCTGTAGTTGTTCTATCAACGGGATCATGTTCCACTCGATTCCATGTACTGTCGTTTTTACCATAATTCTGATATGTCAGACCTTATTAAATACCTGCCAAAAACATGAATAAATCACTTTTACTGCTTCTGATCTGTATTTGATATTACTCAGAAAATTCAGCAAGGTTGGGCAAGCATGACCTCTTCCTAAAGTTTATTATTACAGATATTAAGAGCCCATGGTAATTGAAGTAACAAGAACTTGCATTTATGTAGCAGCTTTGTTGCAGTAAAATGTATTGTTGACAAAAGACACATTTTGTTCAATCTTTACTTCTTGTACTCATTAGGACAATTTGCAAGAATACCAATGTACCATGTCCCAAGATGCATCACAAGACTTATTGTCAGGCACAATTTTACATAAGGGAGACAGACTCCTCCACAGCTTCCTGAATTAGCTTTACGCCCTCTTCTCTTGAGGAAATTAAATTTGCTGTTCTCCTGGCAGAACATTCCTTCCCATGTACCTCCAGAAAATTGTTGTTATTCCCCAGATAGTTTCAAAATGTATTTGCCAATTTATAGATCTTTGCAAATTGATTTAATTTAAATTTTGGTGCATCCATCAACCCATTTCTGTGATTGCAACTTGAAGTGGACCCTGGCGGTTATCCAACTCCATATATATACTGCCCTTATGAAATAGAGACTTTTTCTGTAGAACCCTTTACTCACTCTGCAGCCACGACTCTCAGAAATTTTGTCTCTGCTGTTTGCACCTGGAGTCTAACAGCACTGTGGGTGCACCTACACAGATGGAATGCAGTAGTTCAAGAAGACAGCTCACCACTACCTTCTCCAGGGGAATTAGGGATGGACAATAACTGTTGTCCCAGCCAACATTGTCCACATCCTGAAAAAGAAAAATGACATCCTCAAAGAAAGCATTTTATTGCCCTTTAGATGTTTTGCCAATTTACTCTAACACTCCCTCTTAGACTTTCTAATCTCCCAACTTGTTGCTTTTTTATGTTATTTATAGTTGTTCTTTAATCTTTATTATCTGCTCTGCCAGCACTTAATGGTTTTATTTTAATAAGTTTCAAATTTGATCTGATCTCCCTATTCACCCATAGAACTCTCCCTTTAATACACTTCCACTTTTCCTTGTGGAATGCATTCAATAAGTAACCCCTCCATTTCCGACTGAAATATTTCCTGTTGCTGATGGGCAGAGATATTAACATAACGATTGCCCGTCCACCTGAGAGTACTGAGTTGAAAAGGCTGGAATATATTGCTTCAACTCAGAAAGCAATTGTTGGGACTTCTCCAGTCATGTGTTATGACCTTCAAAACAGCAAATGGGATGTTCACTTTTTCATAGACTCTTCGGTCCAACTTGTCCATGCCGACCAGATATCCTAACCTAATCTAGTCCCATTTGCCAACACTTGGCCCATATCCCTTTACACCCTTCCTATGCATATACCAATCCCGATGCCTTTTAAATGATGCATTTGTACCAGCCTCCACCACTTCCTCTGGCAGCTCATTCCATACACGCACCACCCTCTGTGTGAAAAAGTTGCCCCTTAGCTCCCTTTTATATCTTTCCCCTCTACCCTAAACCTATGCCCTCTAGTTCTGGACTCCCCCATCCCAGGGAAAAAACTTTGTCTATTTATCCTATTTATGCCCATGATTTTATAAACCTCTGTAAGGTCACCCCTCAGCGTCCGACGCTCCAGGGAAAACAGCCCCAGCCTATTCAGCCTCTCCCTATAGCTCAAATCCTCCAACACTGGCAACATCCTTGTAAATCTTTTCTGAACCCTTTCAAGTTTCACAACATCCTTCCGATAGGAAGGAGACCAGAATTGCACACCATATTCCAATAGTGGCCTAACCAATGTCCTGTACAGCCACAACATGAGCTCCGAACTCCTATACTCAATGCTCTGACCAATAAAGGAAAGCGTACCAAACACCTTCTTCACTGTCCTATCTACCTGCAATTCGACTTTCAAGGAACTATGAACCTGCACTCCAAGGTCTCTTTGTTTAGCAACATTCCCTCAGACCTTACCATTCAGTGTATAAGCTCTGCTCTGATTTGCTTTCCCAAAATGCAGCACCTTGCATTTATCTAAATTAAACTCCATCTGCCACTCCTCAGCCCATTGGCTCATCTGATCAAGATCCCATTGTACTCTGACATAGCCTTCTTTGCTGTCTACTGCACTTCCAAGTTTGGTGTCATCTGTAAACTTACTAACTGTACCTCCTATGTTCACATCCAAATAATTTATTTAAATGACAAAAAAATAGTGGACCCAGCATCAATCCTTGTGGCACTCCACTGGTCACGGGCCTCCACTCTGAAAAGCAACCCTCCACCACCACCCTCTGTCTTCTACCTTCGAACCCCACAAAAAGATTAATGTCAAATTTCTTCCTATGGAACTTTTTCTGAACAAAGAGTTTTTGCCGAATGTTTTTGTTGTCCACTCGTTGGAATTATAGCTGACAGACCAAAGAGTCCTCTTGAAAATCCTTCCTCTGCACATCAACTGATTAATGATTCAGGAGAGTCAAATGAGTGATTGGATGGAAACCTCCTGACCTAATGGCTCTGCCAGAACGAGTGCTCACCAGGCATTCGAGTAGCTATAAAGGCAGGATTCACTCCATCCCTTCTGCACCTTTCAGCATCTGAGGAAGAGGAATTAGCTCAAGACTTAAACATGTGCTAACACAGATACATAGCCCATCCAACCTAAGTGTGTCAACATAATAAGGTGAAAAATCTGCAGATGCTGGAGATCTAAAAAATAAATAGAAATTGACAGAGGAACTCAACAGGTCTGGCAGCACCTGTGTAGAGAGAAACAAAGTTAATATTTTGAGTCCGGGGTCTTCTTCAGAACACCACATCAATATGGTTGGTCTGCTTACACATGTAAATCTGCATCAATTACCTTCAGAAATTTGGCCTTTTTGACACACCTTCAGGGTTGGTGAGACTTGAACTCAAATCTTTTGCTTTGGCAGCAGAAACCCTAGCATGAAGCCACAAGAGGCCTGTCTACTTAGCTTGCTTATATGATTGTTTTGTTGTTCCTTAAATGCATCTATACTATTTACTTCAATCAATCCCTGTGGTAGCCAGTTCCATATTTTTTTGAGTGAATTTTATTTTCTCAATGCCCTGTTTGATTTCTGAGTGGCCATCTTATATTGA
The DNA here is from genome assembly GCF_004010195.1 of Chiloscyllium plagiosum. Taxonomy (NCBI): domain Eukaryota; kingdom Metazoa; phylum Chordata; class Chondrichthyes; order Orectolobiformes; family Hemiscylliidae; genus Chiloscyllium; species Chiloscyllium plagiosum. Next base: position 99,506,011 of record NC_057717.1, on the reverse strand, counting down.
TGGTTTCTAGTTCTGCTCGTTTCCGTGAGAGAAATCTTCTCTCAGTGCTTACTCTATGAAAACCTTTTGAAAATTTAAATACCTCTGTTAGATTACTCCTCTTTTTCTTTCTCCTTGTTATTTTAATACTTATCCACCATCCAGCATATTGGATGAATGCTGTCCACCTCCTTTTATTTATTCATTGTGGGATCCGAGTAAGCTGTACTTCAGACACAAGAGTATGTGTTTATGTAAAGTTCATTTATTTTAATTCACTTCACGGTGCGATGGCAAATTAAAGTAATAGGATCGAGTGTCCAAAGAATGTGCATAATTATTAATGGAAATAAGAGAGCTCCAATGATGATTCCTTTCCCAAATCCATATACTTTTTTGTTCACTCTCAAATTTCATAACGTACAGGAACCGTAGGGATGTTGGGCTTTGGAGCAGGAATAGGCCATTCAGCCCTTCAAGTCTGCTCTGCCATTGGACATAATCATGGCTGAAAATGTGTTGCTGGAAAAGTGCAGCAGGTCAGACAGCATCCAAGGAACAGGAGAATCGACGTTTCGGGCATAAGCCCTTCTTCAGGAAGGCTTATGCCCGAAACATCGATTCTCCTGTTCCTTGGATGCTGCCTGACCTGCTGCGCTTTTCCAGCAACACATTTTCAGCTCTGATCTCCAGCATCTGCAGTCCTCACTTTCTCCATAATCATGGCTGATCTACTTGTAATCTCAACACCACCCTCCTGCCTCCCACTCTTCCTCCCCTGAACAATAGCCCTTATCAATTGAAAATCAATCTGACTCAGTCTTGAATAACTTAATGACACACACAACCTCAATTGCTTTCTGAAGTAAAGGATTCCAGCAACTAGCCACTCTCTGAAAGAGAAAAGACAAATTACCTCATCTCCATCTTAAAGTGAAATGCCTTATTTTTAAATTGTGCACCCCGGAATTCAAAAGTGAAGGCAATCACAAGAGAGAAGGAAAACACAAAGGCTTTGGAGGGTCGATGACAGAGGTGGGGCAGTGGTGGGGAAGAATCAAAAAGAATTGCTATGAGTCTGTTAGGAAGGATCGAATGTAAATGTTTCACTGTGGGTGAGATGCAAGCAGCCAAGCATAACTGGAGGAGGATGGGCTTTCTTGGAACAAGCATTGGTGTGGAACCAGCCAGAAGCAAATTTCCTGCCCATGTTAGTGCCAAAGCATGCAGCTGCCAGGTAATTTAACACCTCCTGGTGCATGAACTGATGTGCGGCCAACCTGCAGTTCAAGCCAGGTGAGATTACATTCAGTCTGGGTCATTCCAACCTGGCTTAAATGTGATCACTCCCAAAACCATGTGTATGATATGTAAAGCTGCACCATACAGCTTTGGTACTCATTGACAGCCCAGCCTAATTCAGTTAGTTGGAATAGGATGCAAAAGATCACAGTAGGAGTGTCACACAGTGAGAACTCAAATCAGATGATAAACCTTGAGACAATTTGTCGACTTCTAAATTTCATGGTATGTTGAATCTTTGAGATTCAATGACGGCTCTGTTATTCTTTGTCATCTGCTTTCTCAGATGAATACAAACATTCTTATTTTGGAAACAAGACTGTTGTCCTGCCCTAAAATAGTAGGCATCCTTTAAACATCATTCCAAAAACAAATGTTCTGGTCATTGTTCTGGAGTAAAGGACAATGTAAATCAGTCAGTGGTATAACTGCTGACATAACCATGACATGGATAGGACTCAGAGAGAAGGGTCTACAATGGAGACTGAAAGGGAAGCAATACTTTGTTTATAGTAATGAATACAGTGTGAATAAAGAGTTGGAAGTATTTTACTGTGCCTACATACAGATTTTCAATAGAGTAGAGCAGATAAGGACAGTGAACTGGTTCAACAATGATAGGATTGAGCAAACTTAAATTAATGTCAGGCTGGACCATGCTGAAAGCTCCCATTTCATGGTCAACTCCATTCCACACTAACTAGCACATCACTATTAGTTGTAAATTGCTGTCTGCAAATTGGTTGTCCTGTTTCCTTTATTATAACAATGACTACACTTCAAAAGATAGTTCAGTGGTTGTAGGATGTCCTGAGGCAATGAAAGAGACAATGTCAATGCAATTACTTCTTCTTAGCCGTGTACACATGGAATGGTAATGGTTTGTTCACAGTCTTCTGCCAATCAATTTGAGAAAATGGTTTCAAATTGAGGCTGTATTTCTACTGGCAATGGTCTCACCCACTCACACCAAGTGGCCAAATTTAGGTGTGACTTTTCACTGTAATATTATTTGATATCAACTAGACCTGATTGGTTCCTCACATAACATTCATGCCTTCACACTTTGAAGCATTGCTTTCTTCCAGAATAAGAGCAGCAGCCAGAGGTGACATACTCCTCCTCAATCCACAATGCTGAGCTCAATGACAATAACTTTCCTGCTCCCTGATCAGAACTCAGCCGTTTCAACTAGGCATGATATGCATTATTGGACCTTTGGAATCTATATGGCATAGGAACACTAAAGCTTCAAGCTGGTTCTTGGCAAACCACACCAAGTGCATGGTCACTGATGGTTGCAGGTAATCTATATATACAGTAGTTGGCCTACCCTCATCATCATCACTTTTCTATCTGCTCATACTACTGAGGTATTTCATTGGCCAGTAATGACCTTTCAACTGTTGCTGAGGTCTTCTCAAAAGGAATTGATCAAAAGATCAATTTTTTGAGACCTCAAAAAATCAGTGTAAACAATGTTATTAGCTAATTGTAATCCTTTCAATTGTTCTTGATGTCGTTGAGCATCTTCATAAGCAACAATAGACATGTGACTTATGTCCATGATCATTTGTTCTGTCATTGACCCCCTATTAATTCCTCCCACTTATTTAGTGAGATTTCGACCTGAAAATTGTCCCTATTCCATTTTATTATGTCAACTGTCACAGTAGTTTCAGTACCTGTGGAGTCTTTTAAATTTTGCATTGTTGTGTAAGTGCAAGTCTTGTTTCTTCCTGTTTTTCAAATACATGGAGGTGTTGAGGCAAAGCTTGACAAATTTGAGAGCTGTTGTTTAGTATCTGCATGTTCTCATCACAATGGATTCTTCAGTAGAATTACATAACTGTTCTCATCTCTGCACAATAAACACCACTTGCATTCATATAACACCTTTAAGATAGTAAAATGAATAAAATAGTTACTGCTACTGTTGGATGTGTTTTATGGTTGGACAGAATTTGCTGAACAATCCAAAGTGTACCACTAGCTGCATAGGTAGCTAATGTAAGATAATCAATTGCTTTCATAAGATAACTATTTGTACTTGGCAAGTGTAACATATGTTCATAGTCAGGGACCTGTTCTTTGCAAAGAAAAGCACAATTTTCATGTTTTATGCCTTTTTGAATTACTTGGTAGGCTATGGTTTCCCAATGTTTTCTCCATGGCAACGCCTTAGTCAATTAGAGTTCAATTCCCAATCAGTTGGCATCCTTTTCTCCTGCGGTATAAATTGTTAGCAAACTTGCATATGTCTGATGAGTATAAGGTGAAAGGCTTGAGTGGCATGTCTTTCTTTTCAGTAAGATTGCATGTCTGTGCTCTGGGCAATTTTTCGATTGCAAAACAACCTTTGGCTTAACCAGACAAAATGTGATACTAGTCCAAAGAAGAACAGATTAGCACAATTAAACAAAAGTTTGGTCAAAGAAATAGGCTTCATAAAGACCAGATATTAAAATCTGCAATAGAAACAAATTTTGATGGAAATACTCAGTAAGTCTGGCAGTACCAGTGGAAGGAGAAACAGTTAATGTTTGAAGATGGTAATGGTTCAAGAACATACTTAAAGCTGAACCATCAACTCAGTACCAATCTCCAGATGCTGCCTGACCTGCTGATTCCCTGATTGTTTTAATGTGGATGTAAATTAGGAGATAACAGAAAAGCTGCTGACAGGAGGGAATTTTAGACTCTTTAAAACCAGACAATTTGGGTCAGGGTCCCCCAGTGGAGGGGCATAGAATGGTGAGACGTGCAAGAAGCCAAAGTTAGAAATGTGTACAGTTCTTAGAGGGCTACGTGGCAGAATAAGGTGGGGTGTAGGGACTGGTGTAGGTTGCATAGATACAGAGGGGTGTAGAGGCTGGAGCTGGTTACAGAGAAAGGGAGGGGTGCCGGGGCTGGAGGTGATTACAGAGATAGGGAGAGTTGTAGAAGACTGGAGGGAGACAAATAGGGAGCAGTGTAGGAGCTGGAGATGGTTATAGAGATAGGGAGGGCTGTGGGGGCTGGAGAGGGTACCAGAAATAGGGAGAGATGTAGGGTCTGGAGCAGGTTACAGAGATAAAGAAGGGTGTAGTGGCTGGAGGAAGTTAGAGAGATAGGGAGGGGTGTGGAGACTGGAAGATGTTACAGAGATATAGAGAGATGTTGAGGCTGGACAGGGTTTCTTCAAAAACCACAATTCCCCGCCCCCCACCACCACCACTTGGTCGATGATACCCTCCAACGCATCTCATCCACTTTCCGCACCTCTGCCCTCAAACCCCACTCCTCCAACCGCAACAAGGACAGAACCCTCCTGGTCCTATCTTCCACCCCACCAACCTCCGCATACATTGCATCATCCTCTACCATTTCCCCCACCTACAAATGGACCCCACCATCAGAGATATATTTCCCTCCCGACCCCTATTTGCTTTATGTAAAGACCATTCACTCCACGATGCTCTTGTCAGGTTCACGGCCCCACCAACCCACCCTCCCCTCCTGGCACCCTCCCCTGCCACTGCAGAAATAGCAAAACCTACACCCACACCTCATCAAAGTTTCATCTGTGCTTCCACATGTCATTTACTAAATCCGTTGCTCCCGATGCAGCCTCCTCTACATTGGGGAGACAGGATGCCTTCTCGCAGACTGCTTCAGAGAACATCTCTGGGACACCCGCGCCAACCAACCCCACCGCCAATGGCCGGACACTTCAACTCCCCCTCTCACTCCGCCAAGGACATGCAGGTCCTGGGCCTCCTCCATCACCACTCCCTAACCACCCAATGCCTGGAGGAAGAACACCTCACCTTTCACCTTGGGACCCTCCAACCTAACGGCATCAATGTGAACTTCACCAGTTCCCTCATTTCCCCTTCCCCCACCTTATCCCAGTTCCAACCTTCCAATTGGGCATGACCTACCTGTTCATTTTCCTTCCTACCTATCCACTCCACCCTTCTCTCTGACCTATAACCATTATTGGCACCCCCATCTACTTATAGCACTCTCAGCTACCTTTCCAATCCCCACCCACTCCCATTTATCTCTCCACCCCCTCACAAGCCTCATTCCTCATGACGGGCTCTTGCCCGAAACGTGGATTCTCAAGCTCCTCGGAAGCTGCCTGACCTGCTGTGCTTTTCCAGCACCACACTCTCGACTCTGATCTCCAGCATCTGCAGTCTTCACTTTCTCCGGAATTACAGAAGTAGACGGGCTAGAGGTGGTTATAGAGATAGGGAGAAGTGTGGGGACTGGAGATAGTTACAGAGTTAGGGAGAGGTGTGGGGTTGGAGGTGACTACAGAGATAGGAAGTGGTGTAGAGACTGGAGTATGCTACAGAGGTAGGGACAGGTGTCGAGGCTGGACGGAGCTACAGAAATAGAGAGGTGTTGGGGCTGGAGATGGTTAAAGAGATAGAGAGGGGAGTGGGGGCCGCAGATGGTTACAGAGATAGGGAGAGGTGTAAGGGCGAGAGAACGTTTCAGAGGTTGGGAGAGCTGACGTCATGGAGGGAACGGAGACATTCAGGTGAGAATTTTAAAAGAGAGGCAGCAACAGTGTTTCTTTAAATCAGAAGCTCCCACTCGGCAAGTGCCCAGTTGTCAGGGTAAACAGCAGAAGAACTTGCGATCACGTTTGAGACGAGATTGAGAAGTATCCAACTTGTCATTCCGCGCACAGCCATCACTGAGCTTTACTTTGGCTGATCTCTGAAGTGCGTGCATTTAAAAAGAGAGAGAAAGCGACAAACAAAAGAAGCAAAACTCAGTATTCTGACGGTGTCTAACTCTCTCGCAGGGGCTCTGTCCAAATGCATTTGCAAGATATAATTTACCGCAGGATTATAACGTCCCCTCACCTTCTTGAAGGTCTTTCCTATGAAACATTACACGAGTTCAGGTGCTCACACAATCGAGATAGAGCGATTTCGGCCAGCATGCACTTTTGATTCAAAGTTAGCCGACTTTATTTTTCCTGGGAAAACAAAGTGACGGCGGTTCGAGCACCACCTAACCTTTTTACGTGCTGTCCCAGCGTCTAGTTTTGTTCAGACTTTATTTATCTAGCAGTCAGGGTCAATCTGCTTGGGAATGCTTCCTAATAATGTACCTGTCAAACAGTTGTCTTCCCCGTCAGATACTTTGCACCAGAGAGTTGAGTATTTGGGGTTGGGGGGAGGGGGGTGGTGGGGGTGAACGGGTTGGACTAGGGAATGAATTGTTGTATTTCAGTCAAGGTTTCCATCACAAACAATAAAAAAAACAGACATTGCTGAAGAACCTCAACAGATTTGGCAGCGTCTGTGGAAGTTCTAAAAAGGGGCACTGGACTGGAAATGTTTCTCTGTCTCCACAGATGCTGCCAGACCTGCTGAGCTTCTCCAGCAATTTCTGTTTTGGTTTGTTTCAGATCGCCAACTCCACAGTTATGAAGTCATAGAATCATATAGCACAGAAACAGGACCCTTCGATCCAACTCATCCGCACCCACCGGACATCCCAATCTGACCTAGTTCCTTTTGGCACAATTTGGCCTATATCCCTTTAAACCCTTCCTATTCATATAACCATCCAGATGCCTCTTAAATACATGTATTATAATTGTACCCTCTTATACCACTTTCCCTGGCAGCTAGTTCCATACGAAAAAGTTACCCTTCAGATCACTGTTTACATCTTTCCCCTCTCACCTTAATCCTATGACCTCTAGTTTTAGACTCCCTTACCGTAGGAAAAAGGACCCTGCTATTCACCCCATCCATGCCCCTCATGATTTTATAAATCTGTATAAGCTCACCCCTCAGCCTCCGACATTCCAGGGAAAAAAGCCCCAACCTATTTAGCCTCTCCCTATAACTAAAACCCTGCAGTTCCAGCAACATCCTTGTAAATCTTTTCTGCACCATTTCAAATTTAACAACATCTTTCTTTGTTTTATTTCAAGATTTCCATTGTGTTATTGCCAGTCCCACAGAGTGATTATGGTCAATGCACTATGTGATGAAGATTGGAAAGGCATAGTGAAATTATAAAATTCGCTTCTTGCTGGGGAAAGGAAAGCACTTTGTAAAAAAAACTATCGGTCTTATACTCATTAGGACAATTCGCAAGAGATGCCAAAATTTGTAAAGCTCTCTCTACTTTTAATAAACATATATTCAAGTCGCTTGTTGAAGGGGGTTTGATGCTGATAGATGATCAGTGATTCCCAGAAATTATTTAAACACAGGGACAAATCTTATCAAAGACTTACACCTCAGAACAAACCCGCACAGGAATATTCTGACTCTTTTACCCTAGGCCAGTGCTGCATTATATGCCTTTAATTATTTTTTTGGAAACAAAAGACACATTATTGACAATGATTGTATTTATCTAGCAGTCAGGGTCAATCTGCTTGGGAATCGGAGACTGATGTGTGCCCCTTCTGTCCTTTACTTGTCTCTGCGTGTCTCTCTTCCATTCCCTGTGTTTGTTGCGGGGCGGGAGCAAAGGTTGTGGGGGAAGGTAGGGGTGAAGTGGGGAGTAGGAAGCAAAACAACGTTTTGCAGAGGCGCTGATGCTTAAACTGCTAATATTTCAGCAGTGACGGCTGCTGTCTTGCACCCATTAAGACGAATAGATTGAGAAATCGGGATTGATAAAGAGTGACGGTTTGCAAGCAGCGAGAAATACAATGAGTGCAACTTTCGAGTCTTCACATTCAAAGGGAAACTGATGACCGAATTCCTGTTAAATTCGAGCACTTGGTATATATGTTATCACATTTTATCACAGGCACACTCATTGACACAATGTGATATTTGTAATATATATCCATCTCTTTCTCTCCCTTGATTTGAATTGTAGAGCGATAGAGGAGGGGACCTTCAGCGGGACAAATAAAATGTAATCAGACAGAAAACGAAGGGGGAAACTGAAAGGAAAGAAAGGGAGAAGGAGGAAGAGTGAAATGGAAAACGACGGCGAGGGAAGGAGACGAAATAAATAAATAAGTCAAGAGAGAAGGGGGAACAGAAAACAAAAGTGAAGTACAGAGTGGGATCAGTAGAGAAAAAAGATACTTTTAAAAAGGGACGAATGGAATAATGAGAGAGGGGGAAAGGGGCAAGAAGCGGAAGGGAAAGAGGGAGAAGAGAATAGGAAAAGGGAGAGAGAAAAAACATACCGGAGCGGTGGGTGGGAAAAAGGGCAACTGATGTTTAATAGTTTGTTTTGCGCTTTCAGGGAAATTGACTCCCGGGTTTGGACTCGGGTCAAACATAAGAAGAAGACGAAGTTTTAGTGGGAGTTAGTTACAAGTGGGTTCAAGACGGCGGTCCAGTGTTCCTAAAAGTGAGGGGAGATTCAGAGCTTGGAATCAGAGTTGTCACCTGGTCTGGATGAGTAAGTAATCATTGCTCCGTGTTTGAGGGTGGCGACAGGGTTAGAGGTGAAACCTCAGAAAGGGTCTTGGTTCATTTTAATTTTGAGACGACCGTGCTTGTTGCCGCTTTGAGTTCCCTGCGCCGTGCATTTGTTTCTCTCTCACTGCCCCTTTTAGTTTGAGTAGTTGAGCTACTTAGCAAGACGCCAGTTTCGCAGATGCGAGTTGTTTTATTAATGTGCAGGTTTAATCAGCAAATACTCATGCTTTGGGGACCCGCAAACTGAGGTATAAATTATTAATGAACAAATAATGCTCGTCTCTGGAACATGTACAGATGGGGCATCGGCGTTCAAGGAGACTTTGTATGTTTCTTGTGCAGAGAGAAACAGCAGACACAAAGTTATTGTAAACATCACTTTTTTTTCAATTTCCCTGCACTTCAGAGTGCAGATCAATTCGCCTCTGCGGGTGATGTATAGGAAAACACCTTTTTAATTCCGGTCTTGATTTAAAAAAAACACGAGGACTGATCTGTAACCCTGTCCGATTTCCATTGAAATTTACAGAAACCAATGGGCTGGGTGATATTGAATACTGACCAAATTTCCATCAGCAACCTGCTGTCAGATTTTCTGTCTATTGGTGTTTGACACTGATGATTATTATCGGGTGTAATATCAAAATAGCAACAAATTGCTGCAAGTGCACTGAAATTATACAATAAATGAGTATTTCTAAGAAGAAACCCGTCATTGAAAAAAATATATACTGTGCATCTCGAACGTGGCTGAAATATTAAAGCTCTCCCGACAAAGTTTAACTATAACTAATCACAAAAGTACGGAATATTGAATAAATAATTAGCGTCAAAAATAATATTAAACAAACATCTTTCACGAACACGTTGCAACGTTTAAATTCATTAAAATGTTGCAAATCGTTTAACCAAATTTATTCAGTATGTTGCCATGGATAGTGCACAGGGCAATAAAGAATTTGCGATTTTCTGCTTAGTATCACCGGAATGTTTTTTTTGCGCGCAGGTAATTTGAAAACGTTGCTGCTGTGCCAATGCAAAGTCCTGACTTAAAGCAGTTTGGAGTCGCTACTCCGTCTGTTATTAAAATATTCTTTCAGCCAGAGAGATTCAAAGGACTCCTCGGGCGGGCGGGAGTTAGCCAAGTGTTTGCGCAAATCGAAGTATGTGCCAGAGAATTCACGAGAGAGAGAGAGAAAAAAAATGCCACACATTTTGCCCAAGGGAACGTGAACAAAACAACAAGCTAATTCGTTAGAACCAACTTAAACTCTGCTATTCGAATCTGCTTACTAAACGCTCTCACTGCGCTGTAGTTAGTCTGACCTGTTATCTGGGGATTATATGGCCGACAATTGCGACCATGACTTTGTTTTGTCGCTACAATAAATTTACGAGAGAAAGTGACCTCGGGCACGTTTCCCATCAAAATGTCTGTTTTGGACCTGTGTCAATCATTTAATCATAAAATAATAACAAAAGTACATAGATGCACTTCATACAGACAGACAACACATATTTTGACATTTATAAATATTCGCAATGTAACGCAATATAAATATAATGATTTCTCAGTAAACTTGTTAATAGTATAGGTGTATAAAGTACATTCGATATGTAGTTACAGATACCCTATAATCCATCTGCAAGATTGCATCAAGCAGTTTATAATAGTCAACTTCTATATTGCACTATCTGTTTGTCTGTCTATCTGTCTGTCTGTCTATCTATCTATCTATCTATCTATCTATCTATCTATCTCGGATCTGACACATCAATTTGAAAACTTATTTTAATCAAACACCTGCCCCTGTCACTCAGATTACGAAACGTCTATTTTGCATTAAATTGTCTCATCCTGTGTGTGTTTTTATTGCAACTGTCGCTTAGGCGCTTCCACCTCAAAACCAAATTTGACAAATTTGTTAATTCATGTTAATCTGTTTCAGTTGTTTTTCCCCTTATTAAATCAATTCTTGGAATTACACCTAAATGTTCAGAATTGCCGCACCAACTATTCCTCCCAGAAAGTAATTGCTGACAGGTTATCCGCAGTTCAATTTTCTACCTGTTAATATTTATAACACTCTCTTCGTACCTTCCTTCTCTCCACTTTTTTTTTGCACTGCCTCTCTCGTTCGCGCACAAATATTCACACTTACATGCCTGTTCATCTCACATGCCTCTTTCCAAGTGTTTTGCTCAGTATCTCTGCATTTCCTCCCCTCTGGGTTCCCATCATTTGCCCCTCCCTCCCATGCTTCATTTCATTCCCCTGGACTGTGCTGCCCTTTCGCCTTCTCTTGTCCTTTATCTGTCTTCTCCTGCATTCCGCCATCCCTCTCAGCCCCCTACCCGCTCTGCCTATGGCTTCAGTGGGATGCCGGGAGCTCTGAGGTGATGATTCCAGAACGGCAGGCTAATCGAGGCTGGTGCTGTGATAGTGGGGCTGGGGGTGGGGGTGAGCAGGGTGCTGCACTGCCTAAGGTGCCAACCTCAACTGGAACTTTAAACCAACGCCAACACTTGTCCTTTTAGGCGAGGGTAAAGAGTCCTACTTTGAAGAAAGACAAATTCTAGTTCTCGGTCAGTACTGATTCCCCCAATCCAATTTAGACAAACCCTGGTCGGTGTCACATTGTTATTTGTGGGAGCTTACTGTACACTAATTGGTTGCCCTGCTCCCTATATTATGATCAAAAGTACTTCTTAAAAAAATTGTTGATGCTGAAGATCTGAAACAAATCAGAAATTGTTGGTGAAACTGCATTATTGGTGGAGAGAGTAAAACAGAGTTAACTTTTCGACTCCAGTGACTGTTCATTGGATCTTAAGAAGGATAATTGGACTTGAAACATTAACGCTGTTTCTCTATCCTTTGATACTGCCTGACCTGCCGAATTTCTTGGCAATTTCTGTTTTTTAGTTCAAAAGTCCTTCGCGGGCTGCCCTGAGCACACGAAAAGCTATATATAAATGCAGGCCTCATTTGGAAGGAGGTTATTACTTGTTTTATTCGTTCATGGGACGTGGGCGCCGTTAGCTGGCCAGCATTTATTACCCAATTCTCGGTGCTCTTGAGAAAGTGGTGGTGAGCTACCTTCTTGAACCACTGCAATCCTTGAGTCATAGAGACACTATAGGGAAGGAGTCCCTGCATTTCGACTCAATCCTGTTCCTCTTCTCGCTTAATTCACCCCACCTCCCCCTTCCTCCTTTCCCTTGTGTCGATTTATATGTGGTTCAATACATAACTCACATTTCTACATGGCTAACCTAAGAACCGAAGCCCCATACCCTTCCTCAGTTGAACAGTCTGGTTCCATTTGGAAGGAGCCGCGGTGAAGTGTATCATCGGCCTTCTGAGAGATTCTATATTTCTCGGCCCCTCTCTTCTGGAAGCTCTTTGCCTTGAGAGATGTGGTTTGTGTGGTTGGGTTGGTAGACTTCTCACGGTTCTAATATGTCGCTACCTCATAAACGATTCATGTGGTTGTCCCATTGTAGCGAGCTTTAGCGAAAATAGAAATTCGGGCGATTTCAACAATTCTACCCCTTTCTTCTCAGTTTTTTTTTACTCCATTCTATCTTGTGGGATGATTCCCTCAGCGGCAGTCAAGACTGAAGTGAACTCTGTCAAATTCTGTTCACAGTGTGTCTCTTCATGGTGTGGGGAGTTTTATTGGCAGCTGGCTGATGTTCGCCTTGGCTTTATTTTATGATTTGTTAATTTGCTGGTCCGCTCTAGAATTTAAGTAGCAACTATCCCCTCCCTTCTGTTACATGCATCAAGTGTTGACTATTGAATGGATACAACGGTTACAGTTCCAACTTGACGACTTAAGCTCCACAGAAGAGCGTTGGATCATTGTCTTTAAAGCCTGTCACATTGCTACGCGGTATTTTCAGGGCAGCAAAATGGCGCCAAATGAGTTCCTTACCTCAGGGCCAGGGGCGGAAATGGACGTCCTCTTGTGTCCTGTGAATGAGAGCGCCAGCAGGGTGGTGCTGTGCCCGGTCACTCTGCCAATTGAACCCAGACTTCCCATTCGCCCTTGTTTCCTCATCCCCCTCTCCTATAATAGGATGGAGTCACCAACATGTTGGAATTTAGCAGGTGTGAAAGCGAGAGAACATAAAGTCGCCATAGGGCTGCACTCCCATTAGAGATAGGCAACTGGTAGTGGTTTAATCTGAGGGACACCACATTTCAAGCAAGGGGAAAGGTTGAAGACAGAGATTTCCGATGCTGGCCTGAGCCGGCGTCGGAATTGAACACATGGTGATGGTTATTATTCTACAGACCAGCCAAGTGAGCTAACCGATCTCCAACTGGTTGAAAAGTGAGGTAGTAATGGTGCAACAGTTTAGATTAGATTATCTACAGTGTGGAAACAGGCCCTTCGGGCAACAAGTCCACACCGCCCCTCCAAAGAGAAACCCACTCCCCTGACTAACACACCTAACACTGTGGGTAATTCACCTGACCTGCACACCTTTGGATTGTGGGAGGAAACCGGAGCACCCGGAGGAAACCCACGCAGACACAGGGAGAATGTACAAACTCCACAGGTGGGAATCGAACCCAGGGGCCTGGTGTTGTGAGGCAGCAGTGCTAACTACTGAGCCACTGTGTTCAGAGAAACCGGTGGTGGTTCAGGTTCCTCACGTATAAGTTAGCAAATTTTAGATTTTATTATTACAGTCATTACATAACCTCTGCATGGGACCTTGTGGCACTGTCCATATCTCCAAACCAGGAGGCCCGAGTTCATGACCTACCTACCCCAGAGATGTGTAATAATATTTTTGAACATGTTGGTTGGAAAATATCTATAACCTTTGTATGAGGAAAACATTTAAAACATCAAGAATATTTTAGCTGCAACATTAAATTTTCATATGACAAACTGATAGAGGTATGGTGAATTAATATTCGACTGAACAGGCCACTGGGTGGGCATTTATAAAACAAAGCATTGCATTTATATAATTGGACATTGCTAAAAAAATACTCATGAACTCATGGGGATAATTCACAAGAAATACTAATTCAGGGAGAAGCCAATGTTTACACTTCATGAAAAGAGAGTGCTCGTGCCTATTAAATGTTGGGTTTTCTCTTGAATTGATATTCTTGCGAATTGGCCTGATTATTTCCACAAATGTGACGTGTTAGGGTCGTATTAATTTGGGGCAGACATGGGCCAATCCTTTTCACCGCATTGGTCTCTCCCCTGATCCTTGTGGCTCAAAGTGCTCCGTCCTTCCTGCAGATTCTGAGTCTACAAAGGATTTGGCAACCATGTTGCATTTCTCCAGGTAGGCCTTCGACACCTCCTGCCTGAGCTGGAAGAAGTAGCCCTCTTTCTGAGTCTGGTTTGTGTTTCTAGACAGGCAAACAGGCCGCACGCTTTTTTTTCCCTCCTCAATTTCGCCTGTTATTTCACTGGTTAGGTCTCTTGTCTGTTGGTATTGCTAAGGAGAAGGCTGTAATCCATATGTGGCAGCGTGAAATACAACAACTTGCGTGCATTTTGTTTCAAAGCGAGAGGTCAAGTAGCTTGTTTTCGATTATGGTTTCTTTTTGAGAATGTGTTACTCACAGCAAGAAAAAAACACCATATTAATCTTCTGGTTTACAGATAATCCAACCCCTAAATTATAACAAACAGAATACTGTGCAAATTGAAATAAGGCACTCACTGCATATAAAACACTTCACTTACCTGCTTTTTAGATATTTTCCCAATCAACATGTTTAGCGATAACATTACACTGTCTAGAAGGGATAGGGCTTGAACCCAGAACGTTTGACAGAGAACTAGGGAACGCTATCACTGTGCCATAAGAACATACTTGTTGCACTGTCTGTGTTACTTTGTCTGGTAATATCCAGCAGAGTGTGACAGTGCACGCATGTGTGTGACAGACTTTATGGGCACGTTTATATGATTGTAAAAATCTGTAAGATAAATGAATGATCTTCCATCCTTATAGCGCCTTTACGGATGTCCCGATGCGCTTTGCAACAAATTACCTGCATCTTGAAGTTTACTCTCTGTCAGAACCGCAGGATGAGTAATAGTTTATATGGTTGCGGGATGTAAAGGTCGCTGTCTGGGCCAGCATTTATTACCTGTCCCTGACTGCCCCTGGAGAAGGTGTTGGTGAGCTGCCATAGTATTTATGGCTGTAGAGACACCCACAGTGCATTTAGGGAGGGGATTCCAGGATTTTAACAAGCAACAGTAAAAAGGGGATATACTTAGTGGGCGGCACGGTGGCCCAGTGGTTAGCACTGCTGCCTCGCAGCGCCAGAAAACCCGGGTTCAATTCCCGACTCAGGCGACTGACTGTGTGGAGTTTGCACATTCTCCCCGTGTCTGCGTGGGTTTCCTCCGGGTGCTCTGGTTTCCTCCCATGGTCACAAAGATGTGCAGGTCAGGTGAATTGGCCATACTAAATTGCCCCTAGTGTTAGGTAAGGGGTAAATGTAGGGGTATGGGTGGGTTGCGCTTCGGTGGGTCGGTGTGGACTTGTTGGGCCGAAGGGCCTGTTTCCACACTGTAATGTAATCTAATCTAATCTAAAATCTACTTTCTATCAGGATGGGTGAGTGGTTTGAAGGCGAATATGCAGGGGGTGGTAGTCCCATGTTTCTGCTGCCGTTGTCCTTTTTGGTGGAGGTGTTCATGGTTTTGGAAGATGCTGAGAAACGTGATCTTTAGCTTAGGGCCTCGCCAGAGATGAACGGAAAGAGGGGGTAAAGAGGTAAATGGTGTGGTGACATTAAGTTTAACTTTTTAAAGCCGAAAGATTTTTGTGAAGGGGACGGAAAAGGATATAGAAAAAATTCAGAATTGTGAGGAGGGAGTGAGACCTATAAAAGTACAGGAAAGTAACAGATAATTATCAGTAAGGATGAAGGCTTTTTGGGGGTGGCGAGGGGTCAGAAATATATCACTTGTTTTGGATTACCGAAGGTGAGTTTGCACTTTTAGAACCCTGTAATGACAGGAGCATTGAACTTTTTGTGAATGTTCGCCCATTCAGTGCAGTTGAAGTGGGACAGACCCAACCTTGATTTCTTATTCTATCCTTGATGTTAAATGATCCGGGGTCGCCGGCACGTGATCCTTTAACTGCAAATAAACGCTGCTAGGCTGTAATACGGTGTCATGCGCACCTGAAGTCACATATTTCAAAAGGCAATGGAACTGAAACGGTAGGAGAGAAAAGTTCACGGTTCGGGCGAAAAAAATAATAATTTTGAGAGAAAGGGTGAACTTCTGGCGAGAGTCTAATTGATTTTGCAGTTTCCCTTACACTGTTCCCTCTCAACAGGAGTCATTAGGAGCGTGTGTTGTCGAAGTGAAACTATGTTTGGAAACAATGATGGCGTCGTTTACAGGCTTAGAAAGGGGTTGGGGGTGAGTTGAAGTTTAGACATTGCTCCTGTCGCATCGGAAGCGGACACTAAGGATATTGTGACCACCCACCCCCGGACACACGCACAGGCTAGCGCGAGGAAATGGGCTGAACAGAGAGTAGACGGAAACACTGTTCCCCTTCCAACATAAACACCTTTCTATGGTGGAAGTGAAGTTTGAGGCGACAGTTACTGGAAATGCTAGTGCTATACAGCTAACCGGCCCCTGAGTTCTGACTTTTATTTCCTGCAGTAACAAAACGACTCTTAACGGGCCCGGCTGTTATTATGGTTCATTTTAAATGCTGCGGCTCTTGAGATGGTACACATCCTGAGTTTAATAATTTGCTGATACACTTCATATTTAAACGAGGCCTTATCTGGAGCACTTTGATTGACCTCATAAAACTTCTATAACATCTTGAACATATGACACGTTGATTCCATTCAACTTTGAACAGGCCACAGAATCGTCCATCTCCTACAGCGAAGTTCAAGCACATCAAATATTTGCCAAGAGACGCGTTTTTTATATCTCTCGCCGTCCTTGCTTGAACTCCGGTTGCAGGCAGGCTGACATAATTCTAAACCTGTCAGGGGTATGCGGTTTACCAGGGATTTAATTTTAAGACTTGGCATTAAGCAGCAAGTTGAGTGACCGGAAAATGTATTGAACTGGCGAAACGTCGAGTGAAAGTGGGAACTGAGCAAGTGGGCTGAGGAAATGTGGTCATATACCCGCGCACACCCGAAATTGAGCGTGATAGGCTTTGTCAAGTTAGAGTGAAAGAAACAGGTCAGAGAGGAAGAGAGAGAGAGAGATGCGGTTAGATAGAAAAGGTTGAAGAGAACGACAAGGTCAGAGAGAGACGGGAGGCACAGACAGGGTTAAAGATAAACGGGTTTGTACCTAGAAAGAGATTAGAGGAAGAGGTTTCAGGGAGGAGAGATGGAGTTAAGGGGCGACCGATAGCGGTTGAAGAAAGGTTACTGAGAGAGAGAGCTTAAAGGGAGGTGGGATTAAAGAGAAACAAGGAAATGGTTAAAGAGAAATAGATTTAGAGAGAGAGAAAGGGTTAGAGGGAGATGGGTTTACAGAGGGAAACAGGTAAAGAATTATAGAGATGAGATTAGAGCGAGAGACAGATAGAGTTGGAGAGAAACTGTTAGAGGAAGCGAGAGAGGTAGTGTTAGCGAGAGACGGACCGAGAGACGGTGAAGGAGAAATGGGGTTAGAGAGACAGACATGGAGGGTGATAAAGAGAAAAGGGCCAGGGAGAGATAAAGTTAAAAATTACATAACACCAGGTTGTTGACCAACACGTTTATTTAAAAGTACAAGCTTTCCGAGCGCTGCTCCATACTGGCACCTCCACAGATGGATTTAGAGAGAGAGAGACAGAGAAAGAGGTCAAAGAAAAGTGGATGAGAAAGAGACAGGGAGAGTGGTGAAGAGAAATGGGTTTAGAGCTAAAAATCCCACAATACCAGATTATAGTCCAACAGGTTTACTTAGAAGCGCTAGCTTTCGGAGCGCTGCTCCTTCAGGTGATTGACAACCACCAGATGAGTAATTTCATCATTTCAGTTACATCACACTGTAAACTTTTGCTGTAAAGTCTGTGCCTTACAATCTTATGCTCCACAACCACCTGATGATGGAACAGCGCTCCGAAAGCTAGTGCTTCCAGTTAAACCTGTTGGAGTATAACCCGGTGTTGTGTGGTTTTTAACTTTGTACACCCTAGTCCAACACCGGCATCTCCAAATCATAGATAAACAACGTTAGAGGGAGATTACAGAGGACGCGTAGAAAACGGACAGGGTTAAATACGAACGTCGAGAGTGGAATTTCAAAATATTAAAACTTCCAATCATTACAGGAGCGTGTTTCTGTTAAAACTGCTCAAAGGCCGGACAGAAAAATGCAAAATGGCACGAAATTGATACGTGAACTGGGAAAAGGGAAATTCCGAGCCAAGCAACTCCGTGCTACCCCTCTAAAAGATCAAAGAGGTGAAACAGTTCCTCAGAGTCATGCCGGTGACTCGCCCAAGATCTGCAGAATGTCCCACAGATGGTGCCCAGACACCGCTGAGTTCCTCCCAGCACTTTCTGATCTTATTTCAGATGCCCAGCATCCGCAGTACTTTCAACTGGACCGTGACGCCTGTCCCCAGGTACCTGCGACAGGGAAAAGCTCTATTTCAAATGTTTCCAGATTTTATTTCAGCATTTGTCTTTTTTGTTGTTAATTAAAGTGATAGAATCAATAAATATTCACACATCCCTCCATGCAAGCAGCCCTTGCTTCCAATGAGCACGTTTTCCAATGGAATTTTCTCTCTCTGGAAATCTGACTTGAGGCCCCTGCAAGTTCTCTTGACCCTCTCTATAGCTTCATGGTGTTTGCCCGTACCAGGTCTTCATTGTAAACTAAACATCAACTATTACAAAATATAACCCAGTCACCCAAAGTAGCAATTCAGTGTTAAAGGCAGAAATGTATTAAGTGTTTTCATGTCCAGTTACAGGATTCTCTCTCCACTCTGTTATGGTGCAGTGGTTATGTCCCTACTTCTGAGCCAAGAGGCTTGGTTCAAGTCCTATCAGCTTCTTTAACAACAAATGGCATTCATTGTCACATCTTTGGATGGTGGTTTTCTTTTTATTCGTTCATGGAATGTGGACATCGCCACATTGACTCTTAATTCCAAGTTTTTACTGAATTCAAATGCCACTGTCTGCCATGGCATTGTCCCCAGAACATTATCTGAAATTCTGGATTAATATCTCTGCATTTACAGTCCAGAGGCCCAGGCTAAAGTCCATGGTAGTTGGTAAAATTTAAATACACTAAATAAAATCTGGAATTGTCCAGAATTGAAGTTTTCATTTACTTTTGTAAAAATGCATCTGGTTCATAAAGGAAGTAAATCTGCCACCCTTACTCGATCTGGCCTATATGTGTCTTCTGACCCATAATGACAGGCTAATCTCTGAATTGCCTTCTGAAAATGGCCTGGCATTAAAGAAGGGAAACAAATTAGTAAAACAAGCCTCACAAAATTATTTGTCAAACAAAATTTGTTGAACAAAATGAAATTAAGTGGAGGTTACCAAAATTTAGGTTGAAGAGGTAGGGGCAGCTTGAAGTGCTCTTGTTATCTCTGAGTCTGGAGTCCTGGGTTTAAGTCCCATCTGCTCCAATGGTGTGTAATAACATCTCCTGCAGGTTGTTTAGGAAAATACCTAGGGGCAACATGAGAAGGATTATTGTGGTGCACTGGTAATATCCCTATCTCTGAGCTAGAAGGCCTGGGTTCAAGTAACACCTGCTTCAGAGGTGTGCAAAATATCTCTGAGCAGATGATTGCAAAATATTTTGGAAGAGAGGTTGAAGGAGGGAGAGGTTGTGGATGAAGTTAATGTGGGATCACATGTTCGTCAGCGATAAAAAGGGTACAAAGGTTGGGCACAGTCTGAGGAGAACGTGAGGACTGCAGATGCTGGAGATCAGAGCTGAAAAATGTGTTGCTGGAAAAGCACAGCAGGTCAGGCAGCATCCAAGGAGCAGGAGAATCGACGTTTCGGGCATAAGCCCTTCTTCAGGAATGAAGAAGGGCTTATGCCCGAAACATCGATTCTCCTGCTCCTTGGATGCTGCTTGACATGCTGTGCTTTTCCAGCAACACATTTTTCAGCTTTGGGCACAGTCTGAGTTAGTCTCAGTTAGTTGTTAAGATGAGGAATGGAGTTGATGGATAAGGAATGAAGAATGTAATGGGACCCAAAGTCAATAGCTTTGTTCTTCTCGATACTTATGTGGAGGAAATAACTGCACATCAAAATAGAATGTCAGCCACACAGCAATTTGAAGGCGGTGGAGGCACTGAGGGAGATGGCGACGAGATTGAACTGAATCTCATGCTCATATAAGTGAAATCTGATATAGTTTTGGATGATATTGTCGAGGAGTGGTATGTCTGCAATCGTTATCCCATCTAGCTAGGGGAGACAACTGGATAGGGTAAGGATCAGTGAGAGTGGGAAGGTGTGAATATCCAACATTCTGGGTCAAATGCATATAAATATTAGTTATGTTGTGATTTATACTGATGTATAGATGATTCCCGATATGGAAGGATTGTTATGAGTAAAGGTTAATCAGCTTGGGACTCTACTCATTGGAGTTTAAAAGAATGAGAGAGGTGATCTCATTGAAACATATAGGATTCTTTAAGGGCTTCGAGGAGAAAGTGAGGACTGCAGATGCTGGAGATCAGAGCTGAAAATGTGTTGCTGCAAAAGCACAGCAGGTCAGGCAGCATCCAAGGAGCAGGAGAATCGACGTTCCTGAAGAAGGGCTCATGCCCGAAACGTCGATTCTCCTGCTCCTTGGATGCTGCCTGACCTGCTCCGCTTTTCCAGCAACACATTTTCAGCTTCTTTAAGGGCTTGACAGGGTAAGTACTGAGAGGATGCTTCCCCTCATGGAACAGTCTACAACCAGAGGGCATAGTCTCAGAATTAAGGGGTGCCAGTTTAACAGGAGATATTTCTTCTCTCTGAGGGTTGTGAGTCTTTGGAACTCCTTTGCACAGAGGGCTGTGGAGGCAGAGTCCTTGTTATATTTAAGGGTGAGATAGATTCTTGATCCAAACAGGAATCAAAAGTCATGGGAAAATGCAGGAAAGTGGACATGAGAAATGTTAGTTCAGTCATGATCCTTTTGATTGGAAGAGCAGGCTCAAGGGGCCAAATAGCCTACACTTGTTCCTGTTTCTCATGCTGTTATATTAGCCTTCCCTACTTGATGTTGTTGAGTTTGTTTGATATAATTATCAAGATGCAAGTAAGACCTTTTGGAATCGATCTTGTCAAAATTATCATGGAAGTAACATAAACCTGTCTGAAAAGATGGTGTTTGCAGAAACTTGCAACATATTTCAAAAGTCCTTGGATATGAAGTTGAAGTGCTGTCACCTGCAAGACTTCAGAAAGTAGAGTTAGGTTGAATGGCCTACTTGTGGGCAAATGCAGACACAATGAGCCAAATGGCCTACTTCCATGCTGTAAATGTCTGATATCTATAAGACAGCAGTCATTGTGTTGCTGGGTATTTATGAAGACTGATGTTGACTGCTACATATGACAAGCTTAGAGTTTTATTCATGTGTTGAATGTCAGATTCCTCTGAAAGCTGATCAATGCCACGATACATGCTTGGTATTTTTTTTTAAAAATGATTAGTAATTAAGAAACCAAGTTTAAGCTCACTCAGTGCAGAACACTACCTGGACTGAAGAGTAATGATTGAATGATATCAAACTTGGGTTTCAGAGATCTGTAGATTGCAGGAAGGCTGGAAGAATAGGAAGGTGAGGAAATTTATAATTTCCACGACTGAATCGCTAATCTCTACAACACAAAAGACAGCGATTACATCTGTGTAGCTCCCCACTAGCCATAGATCTGCAAATCATTCTTTTTCAAATCCTATTCCCCTTTGGAAAATTACTATTGAATTTTCTTCTATAGGGTTTTCAAATATCATATTCCAATAACCCCAACTAACCTGTTGTTCCAAAAAGAAATGTCTCTCTTTTCCCTTCTGGTTCTTTTCACCAGTTGTGTTAAATCTGTATCCTGTGGTTAGCTACCCACCCACCAATGGAAACAATTCCTCCTTATTCACTTGAAGGAAACCCCTCATGATTTTGAGAAAGAGCACAAGAACTGTGCCCTCCAATAGCTATATTTAAATCTGCACCCATTACATAAATATTTGTATCAGTTGAAACCAACATCAAGAAGAATTGCTTGACTCAGAGAGTGATGAGTTTTTGCCAAGTGTGGTCCTTCAGAATGCTGCTAGATGATGTGATGAGAGAGTTAGTGTGCTACAGCTGAGATTTCCAAACATTGGCCCACACACCTTGCCAATCTAGCCATTAGAGATCATGCAACTCCATTCCATTTGCGTTTATGTTTCTGATTCACCAGTTGTTAAACTGTGAGCGCTTTGGAAAAAGCAGTGTTTAGTAGGCTGTTGACTCAACAGTAGATAAAATTTAAATCTGATAAACAAGATCCATTGGTATCAGCAGTCCATGATCCATGGATGTCAACAGGACATGAAATTAATCTTTATATGTGTTCTCAGATGCATCTGGGCATACACAGGCTAACATCCCTGAAATCCACAAAGGCCAAAAAGCTAAGCACCTTTGCACAACAAGAATGGCCTTTAGTGTCTTGAATGACCTTTTGGTTCAATCTAGACATATTCTTCCCAACCTCTCTGCATACAGACCACCTAGACTTTGGACTTCTCATCCATGTTTCAAGAAGTGTGGAATTCATATTTCACTCTACAATTTGAACACAAAGCACTAGTTTGATAGTGCATGCTGAATAAGTGCTGCACTGTTAGAGGTGCTATCTTTCAGATGCTATCTTGCAACATCAAACTAAGGACCCATTATCCCATTAGCTGGATTCAAAGATCTCATGGCATTATTTAAAAGAAAAGAATAGGGAAATTATCTCTAGTGTTTTTGCAAATATTTATTCTTTAATCAACATAACTGAAATATGATATTGATCATTATTACTTTGCTGTTTGTGGGAGCTTGCTGTGCTCAAATTGGTCACTTCATTTTCTAGATTACAACATTAGCTACTCTTCAAACGTGCAAGTACTTATTTTATAGTAAAGAGTGGAGGGTTACTCTGTAGTTAAGGGAAGTTTTATATAAATGCAAGTCTTTCTGTTCTTCTTCCAGATTTTGTTTTATAACATCCTTAGCTGCATTTGGAGTTTGCAATATTATGAAAGAATCTCGGTGTATCATAAAATGTAGATCTGCTTAAGTTTTACATTTGAGGCCTTTTCCATTAGCTATTACATTTCTGATGAAATACTACTAACAGATGTCTGAACCCACGGATCAATGTTCCAAGAATTGAGTGAAACTTGAATCAAATCTTGTTTGGACCACACTTGGATTACTGTGTACAGATCTGGTTCCTATATTATGAGGAAGGATACAGAGGCACTGGTGAGATTGCAAAAAATATTTACAAGGAACTGTGACCTCATATCTTAGACAAAGGATAAATCGGGTGTTTTCCTTTTCTCTTGAAGGAAAAGACAATTGGATAACCTCATTATGCTTTTTGAAATTATAATTTTATAATTTAGACTGAATATAGTGTGCTTCCATTTGTGGGAAAAGGCACAATGGAAGATTATGAATACCTGATAGTCACCAATAAAAACAAACAGAATTTTGAAGAAATGCCTTCAATTAGTGAAAAATTAAAATGTAAAACCCATAGACACAAGAAGTGGCTGAAATAAATGGTATAGATGCATTTATGGAAAGGCTAAACAAGTAGGAGAAAGTGAGAACTGCAGATGCTGGAGATCAGAGTTGAGAGTGTGATGCTGGAAAAGCACAGCAGGTCAAGCAGCATCCGAGGATTAGGAGAATTGACATTTTTGGCAAAAGCCCTTCATCAGGAATAAGACTTGTGAGCCAAGGAGGTGGAGAGATAAATGGGAGGGGGTAGGGGCGAGGAGGAAGGGAGCTGAGAGTGCGATGAGTAGATGGAGGTGGGGGGCAATGGTGATACATCGGAGAAGAGGGTGGAGCTGATAGATGGGAAGTAAGGCGGACAGTTAGGACAGGTTATGAGGGTGGTGCCAGGTTGAAAGGCTGGATCTGGGATAAGGTGGAGGGAGGAGAAATGAGGAAACTGGTGAAGTCCACATTGATGTTGTGAGGTTAGAGGGTCCCAAGGCAGAAGATGAGGCAATCTTCCTCCAGGCATTGGGTGATTAGGGTGTGGCGATGGAGGAGGCCCGGGACCTGCATGTCCTTGGCAGACCCTCTTCTCTGACTTATCACCATTACCCCCAATTTCATCTACTTATCACACTCTCAGCTACCTTCCCCCAGCCCCACACCCCTCCCATTTATCTCTCCACCCACTTGGATCACAAATCTCACTCCTGATGAAGGGCTTTTGCCCAAAATGTCAATTCTCCTGCTCCTCGGATGCTGCCTGACGTGCTGTGCTTTTCTAGCACCACACTCTCGAAGCTAAATAAGTACATTAGTGTTAGGCTGGTATGTGATAGACGAGGAAGGATGGAATGAGACTTAAATGGAATGTAAAAGTTGACATGAAGCACCTAGAGTCAATATTACATATTCTATGTAATTCATCTAAGTTCTATGACAGAAACACTATCAGTTTAACTGATCACTGCAGCACATCTGCATGTCAATCAAAATCTTGTTTATATTATTCACAGCACACTGGCACCCTCTCTGATTCCAAGCATATTTTTCATTTTGATTTCCATTAGTCAGCACTAACTCCTGAACAAAGTCTCTGTGTCACTCACATGCAGACACACCTGGCTCACACTCACACATTCGCTCATCAAATCTGACACTCACCAAATGAGGACAAAGAAAACACAACTTGTTTTGTTCTGCACACACATTCAGAATTACACAGACTCTTAATCACTTCTGCACACTCATGTTGTGACTGATCAAACACTCATATGTGGAATCACAATACCTCACTTCCCTCACTTAACTGCACTCATTCATAAGAAGTACAAGCATGAGTTGGCTATTCAGCCTCTCGAGCCTGCACCACCAGTCAGTACGATCATGGCTGGTCTCATCTCAGCCTTAACTCACTTTTGTGCCTCCTCCCTATAACCCTTCAACTCATTGCTAATTAAATTTCTGTTCAATGAACAATCATTACTAACATGTACTTTCTGTCCATTACTTGCAATTGCAATTAAAAAGATCCATACTTTTAGCTTTTCATTGGTGATGGTCAAACAGCTAATTTAATATCTGTAACTGGAAAACAGTTTTAGTCCTGTTTGTATTTCTGTACACCTTTCAGCTTGACTTGTATACACACTCACTGTGAAAATGTATTTATCACACTCACAAATTGAATCAAATTTTCTCTCTCCCTCACACACATAAACACAAACAACACACAGCCTTTCTTTCCATATATTGTATCCTCCAATAATTCACCTTTATATAACTTGGGTCTTCAGAACAAGTAGTCCTTAAATTTTAGTAGACTTATAAACTAGTTGACTTATTAATATGTTGCCATTGCATTAAGATTTGGTTAGCTCAGTTGGTGGAACGGTTGGTTTGTGATACAATATGATGCCAACAGCATGGGTTCAATTCCCTCACCACCCGAAGTTGCCATGCAAAACTCTCCTTCACAATCTCACCTCTTTCTGATGTGTTGTCACCCTCTGCTTAAAGTGCTATCAGTCATCACTCTCTCTAATGAGTGGTGGCTATAGCAACTTTGCAAATGCATTAGTAGTAATGTGTATCTGTTGATGTATTGCTTGCCTTTGAAGCATTAATGTTGTTCTTGAGCAGTTAAAATGAAGTGACTCCTACAGTGGGCTGATAATTGTAGGCAGTCTCTGATAGTTGGAGTAGTAAGCATGGTACAATACTGTACTGCATGGAAATTTATATAAATGCCAATCTGTTGCGTAGTATTTGAGGGTCCTCCGAAGGAGGCTGTAGCATTCTTGTCACTGCGTGGTAGATTTAAATCCCACCCCAGTGATTTGAGGGCAAGAATTGAGGCTGATACTTCAGTGCAGTATGTTCCAGGTGCTGCCGATAAACTTAAACCCAGATCCCATGCCATTTTAAGAAAGAACGGAAGGGTTTAATCTGTGGTGTGTGGACAATATTTTTCCTTATGTCAATATCACACGAGCACTTTATCTGGTTATTTTCATATAATTGTTTGTGGGGTCTTGCTGTGTCAGTATTTGTATGCCGAATTTCCTCATAGCGCAACTTCACGAGTACTGCATTGGCTGGAGGACACTTGGGGACTTCCCAAATTTGTGAATGGGCTACAGAAGTGCAAGCCTGTCCCTTTTTAAAACTCACTTGTCAATGGATTTTCGGGATTTCGCCAGTATTGAAAGATCTCTCCTGGGACACGTCCGAATTGCAATGGGGTCATTCCTTTAGAAATATATAATGCAGAAGATGCTGGAAGAGAGCAGCAAGGGGCAAGAGAGGAATTAGCAATTAAATTAGCGACCTAATGCACACAATGTCCACTGTGATTCTCTGTGAGTCTGTTTCTTTCTCTGCTGCCAGACTTGCTGAATTTCAGTAGCTCCTTCTCTTTACATTATAACTCCTTCACCATGTATTTTGCATTGTTAACGTTAACTGAAAAAAATACTGCAATGTTGATAACTTTTTTCCTCAAAAAGGAACTGCAGTGCCACATTTCTTCCAGTATATATTGTAGAATTTCGTCCCCCCCCCCCCCCCCAGAAAAAAAGTACATTGAAATTGTCAAAACACGAGTCTAATGCAGGGAGTGAAGGGTTAAAGTTGCAATCATTGATACTGCAGTTATGTTGCGCCATACTAGGTTTTTCTGACCTTCCTGTTAAAATGAGCCCCAGTTTATTGGACAACTTAACAGCGGATTTATGAGCAGTCAGTAATGAGGAATATTGATATCACAGTCTGATTAGATCCTGAGAGTGGGAAGCAGGTGAAAAAATTAATCATAGTGTTATTTGAGAACTTCAGGTGAACATGGCCTCAGTCTTCGGGTTAAACAAATATCAAACCGCGACCAGCTTCAATCAGATCTCTGGCTCTGGCTGGAACCCCACAGAAGCCCGCCCATAGTCCAACGCCACAGGCCCAACTAATTACACCAAAATACTAATTATTGACTGTCACACTTTAATCTATAATCCCCTCTAGATAAGAACTTTATGTTGCCATGTTGATATCTGTGGGAATTTCAACGTTCGCCATAGCCTGCGGCTAATGACTGTACAGTAATATCACTAAATAAAGTTAAAAATCACAACACCAGGTTATAGTCCAACATGTTTAATTGGAAGCACACTAGCTTTCGGAGCGACGCTCCTTCATCAGGTGGTAGTGGAGGGCTCGATCGTAACACAGAATTTATAGCAAAAATTTACAATGTGATGTAACTGAAATTACACATTGAAAAATTGATTGTCAATTAAGCCTTTCATCTGTTAGAATACAGTGATAGTTTCACTTCTTTCATGTGTAAATCCCAAAACCTTTTTTTAAAGTTGCATTCTCGGGTTAGCTGTTAACAATGGTGATAGCTAGACAATATGTTGAAGGTGTTAGCCCCCGTGTTCTCTGTCTATGACCTGATGTTTAGATTGATTCTAATCTAAAAAGTGAGATAACAGAGGTTTTACATAAATTCATGCAGTTTTTGAGCTCAGAGTTCTACATGAATGCATGCAGTTTTTGAGTTGAGCAAAGTACAATGTAACTCTGCAAGTACAAATTCACCCCACAAAATATATGTATGCATGTGAGTCTTTGTCTGTGTCTGTCTGGGGTGGGCGTTGTGAGTATGAGAAAGTGTGTGCAGAGTGTCTTAAGTCTGTGAGGGGGTGCATGTGTGAGTGTGGGATTGTGTGTGTCTGTAAGGGTGTGTGTGGGTGTCTGTGTGCGCGTCTGTGTGTACCTGTGTCCGCACGGACATCACCTGATGAAGGAGCGTCGCTCCGAAAGCTAGTGTGCTTCCAATTAAACCTGTTGGACTATAACCTGGTGTTGTGTGATTTTTAACTTTGTCCAACACCGGCATCTCTAAATCATGATCACTAAATAAGGGAGCATTGCATATTCTAAACTGCCAACTCGTCGTGACCGAACAGCAATTTATTGCAATCCATCGGGTAAAATGCAGATAAAAGTTTCGTTTCCCTAAGCTCTCGGGCTTGTAATCAATAGCTTAATGAAAAGTCGAAGACAAGGACCAGAAAACAATGTATGAACTCTCACTGTTTTCTTTATTTCTATTTCTCTTTTTCCCGCTTTCTTGTTCCCACTGTTTTCTCTCTCCGTCTCCCCACCTCTCTTCCTTTCTCATTCCTTTTTTTAACTCGCTATCTATTTCTTATTTTCTCTTCCTATTTTATTTATGTCCCTATTTTCTTGTCTCTCGATTTGTTTCTTTCTATCTCTCTTTCTCCAATTCTCTATTAATCTCCTCTTTTCTTCCTATCTCTGACTGTCGCTTAGTCCATCTCTATTTTTCTCTCCCTCTCTAATGTTCTTCCTCTCTATTCCTCTCTACTTTTTCTCTCAATGTCTCCTTTCTTTTTTCTTATTTCTCACCCTTTCTCTATTTTGCCTAATTCTTTGCCTCTTTCTACTTTATCCTTCCGTTTCTATTT